>NC_069505.1:211022830-211322830 GCF_027579735.1 Bombina bombina
CAGAGACAGGATCAAACAACATAAAACAGCCATAGGTAAACTTGATCCTTCTGCCCCTGTAGCCCATCACTTTACACTCTTAGGCCATATTAAAAGTCAACTTTAATTTCAGGTGGTTGATGGGGTTGGCCCTTTAAGGAGAGGTGGGAATAGACAAAAATTACTTTTCGAAAAAGAAGCACTTTGGATCCAAAAAATGGATTCTATGACCCCCTATGGCTTAAATAGGGAAATCACATGGGGTACATTTGTCTAGGGGCTGTGGTTTCATTGAGATCTCTCTTTTTTTGAGAGTATGAATAGTTGTAATGAAGAATGGATTGTGGTAAATGTCCTTTCAAATATGTCTTTTATATATGGACATTTAACTTTTTGTTTTTTTCATTTCTGCATTATGGTTCTTTAATATATTTATTTTGTTTCTCTATTATAGACATACTGTATTTATGTATGATACCTCTAAACTAGCTTTTACATGTGAGTAGAACATTTTACATTAATACGTTAATTGCTTGCTTAATTCATGTACGAAATTTCATGTATAACTACTTGTCACGTAAAATTCCTGTGTTCGTAATATCAGCGGTTTGTATTTGCGTGTGTCTGCTCATGTCTGTGATGTCTCTGTCATTCTTGCCTGATATTCGGAGTGGTGACGCTATGTGGGCGTTACTACTGCACACAGTGAGAACGCTTGAAAAGGAGGTGGTTTTCCGAAGTATGACAGGCCAAGTTGAAGGGCAGAGCCCGAAACGCACGTTGCCTGCTGTTGTGGAAGTGACGTCAGTAAGTAGCTTAAAATTGTTGTAATATTTTTAAAATGTTTGTAACTTATTTTTTTATTTTTTGTAACTTAGCTTTTTTTATTTTTTGTACTTTAGTTAGTTTATGTAATTGTATTTAATTGTAGTTATTTGTAGGTAGTTTATTTCATTAATTTAATGATAGTGTAGTATTAGGTTTAATTGTAACTTAGGTTAGGATTCTATCAGCCAATCGGAATTAAGGTAGGAAAAATCTGATTGGCTGATGGAATCAGCCAATCAGATTGAGCTCGCATTCTATTGGCTGATCGGAACAGCCAATAGAATGCGAGCTCAATCTGATTGGCTGATTCCATCAGCCAATCAGATTTTTCCTATCTTAATTCCGATTGGCTGATAGAATCCTATCAGCCAATCGGAATTGAGGGGACGCCATCTTGGTTGACGTCCCTTAAAGGAGCCTTCATTCGTCGTAGTCCATCGGTGAAGAAGGAGGTTCCGCGTCGGCGGGAGGAAGATTCAAGACCCGGCTTGGAAGATGACATCGCCCGGATAGAAGACCTCTTCAGCGCCTCTTGGAAGATGACATCGCCCGGATCAAAGACTTCTTCAGCGCCGCCTGGATGATGACTTCATCGGATGGAAGATTTCTTCAGTGCCGCTTGGAGGATTAACTTCTTCCGCTCCGGATGTCCACTTCGATTCCATCGCTGCTCGGCTGAGTGAAGACGACTCAAGGTAGGATGATCTTCAGGGGATTAGTGTTAGGTTTTTTTAAGGGGGGTTTGGGTTAGATTAGGGTTAGATTAGGGGTATGTGGGTGGTGGGTTTTAATGTTGGGGGGGAGCTGAACTTTTTGGGGCATGCCCCCACTAATGGCCCTTTTAAGGGCTGGTAAGGTAAAAGAGCTTTGAACTTTATTTAATTTAGAATAGGGTAGGGCATTTTTTTATTTTGGGGGGTTTGTTATTTTATTAGGGGGCTTAGATTAGGTGTAAATAGCTTAAAATTGTTGTAATATTTTTAAAATGTTTGTAACTTATTTTTATTTTATTAGCTTTTTTTATTTTTTGTACTTTAGTTAGTTTATGTAATTGTATTTAATTGTAGTTATTTGTAGGTAGTTTATTTAATTAATTTAATGATAGTGTAGTATTAGGTTTAATTGTAACATAGGTTAGGATTTATTTTACAGGTAATTTTGTATTTCTTTTAGCTAGGTAGTTATTAAATAGTTAATAACTATTTAATAACTATTCTAACTAGCTAAAATAAATACAAAGTTACCTGTAAAATAAATATAAATCCTAAGATAGCTACAATATAATTATTATTTATATTGTAGCTATATTAGGGTTTATTTTACAGGTAAGTATTTAGTTTTAAATAGGAATAATTTATTAAAGTATAGTGTAGTGTTAGGTGTAATTATAACTTAGGTTAGGATTTATTTTACAGGTAAATTTCAGTTTATTTTAGCTAGGTAAGCTATTAAATAGTTAATAACTATTTAATAGCTATTGTACCTAGTTAAAATAAATTGAAAGGTACCTGTAAAATAAAAATAAATCCTAAGATAGCTAGAATATAATTATTATTTATATTGTAGCTATATTAGGGTTTATTTTAAAGGTAAGTATTTAGTTTTAAATAGGATTAATTTAGTTAATAATAGAAATATTATTTAGATTTATTTAATTAATATTTAAGTTAGGGGGGCGTTAGGGTTAGACTTAAGTTTAGGGGTTAATAATTTTATTACAGTGGTGGCGGTGTAGTGGGGGGCAGGATAGGGGTTAATAAATTTATTATAGGTGACGACGGTGTAGAGGGGGCAGGATAGGGGTTACTAGGTATACTGTAGGTGGCAGCGGTGTCCGGGAGCGGCGGTTTAGGGGTTAATACATTTATCAGAGTTGCGGCAGGGTCTAGGAGCGGCGGTTTAGGGGTTAATACATTTATAAGAGTTGCGGCAGGGTCTAGGAGCGGCGGTTTAGGGGTTAGTAACTTTATTGAGTTGCGGGGGGCTCCTGGGGCGCCGGTATAGGGATAGAACAGTGTAGTTTAGTGTGAGTGCTTAGTGACAGGCTAGCAATAAAGCTGGGAAAAAGCCGAAGGGCAGCGAGATCGGATGAGTGATAACTCTCACAGTCCGCTGCTCATCGCCCCGCGGCTTTTTGACAGCTTTTTTTGATAACTTAGGTGAACGTATTGAAGGTCCGCGGCGGCGAAGGTAGGTGAGCTTAGGCGGGCGTATTGGGCCGGCGAAGGCAGAAAAGTAAACGGCTTGATAACTACCCCCCCACGTGTGTAAAAAATCCTTTTGCGCTGCACTGTCTTACAAAGGCCATAACCTCCAGGGTCCTCCAAATTACAATTTTAATATACATTGTAATATAAATGTTTTTAAAAAAAAACTACTGTGCAAGTCTTGAAGTGTAGGGAAATGCTGATTGGTACATACAGTATATGCTATGCAATTGTTTGTCAGTTAAGTCCGGAAATGGTCTATAACCTTGGCACTATGGTTGTAAAAGGTGTCGATATCTGAGTTAAAGGATCATTCAACTTTACATTTAAACAACATATAAAGTGTTTCATTATTGCAAGTGAAACAATGTTTGACTATGCATTAATTATTTATTTTGCTACATTTTGCTGTAAAATCAATAAAAAAATGTGCTTGTTTTACTTTCTCCCAGGAAGATTTGGGTTAATACTTTTAGGAAATTTATGTGAGCTTTTGTTTGCCTCACCCTCCCCTCTAAATTTCTCAGCAGTCACATGTTTGTAAAAAGGTAGATTATCAGTATTTAATCAACAATCATGATAGGAGAACCATTCTTTGCAATAGTAACAAGACATGTGCAATTTGTTTCGTCCGAATTTAGTTTTCGCCCGAATTTTGACTGATTCGGAGACTCGGATGAATCTGAATTTCCAAATCGGCACCATAACGAAAATTCAGAAAATGAATACATTTGTTTCCGAATTTTCGGATCCATTCTTTATTCATATTCGGAAATTTTCATTGTTGTAATCTAAACCGCATTAACCCCTAAACTGCAGTTCCCAGACATCGCTGTCACTAAATAAAACACTAAATAAAGCTATTAACTCCTAAATCGCAGTTCCCTGACATCGCCGACACTAACTAAACCTATTAACCCATAAACAGCCCCCCACATCGCCGACACTAACTAAACCTATGAAACCCTAAACCGCAGTTCCCTGAAATTGCAGACACTAACTAAAACACTAAATAAATCTATTAACCCCTAAACCGCAGTTCCCAAACATCGCCAACACTAACTAAACCTTTTAACCACTAAACCGCCACCCCACATCGCCAACACTATCTAAATCTATTAACCTCTAAACCGCTGTCCCCCCACATCACAACTACCTAAATGAAACTATATTAACCCCTAAACCTAACACCCCCTAACTTTAACATAATTAAAATACAGCTAAATTAAAGTTACAATTATCAACTAACTACCTATTTAAAAATTAAAACAAACTTACCTGTGAAATAAAAATAAAACCTAAGCTTAAAATAAAAAAATAACATTACTAAAAATAAAAAACCTAAGATTACAAAACATAAAAAAAAATAACATTACAAAAAATAACAATGAAACAATGAAAATAATTTCTAATACCCCGTTTAAAAAAAAAAAACACCCCAAAATAAAAAACGAATCTATTATAAACTACCAATGGCCCTTAAAAGGGCCTTTTGTAGGGCATTGCCCTAAAGTTAACAGCTCTTTTGCAAAAAAATTAAAACAAACACCCCCTAACATTACAACCCCCCCCCCCAAACCCACAAAATAAATTATGCCTCAATGTACCTAAGCTATGAGTGATAGTACACTATAAGGCGCCTCTGATTTTGTCTTTTGTGCCATTTTCAATTTTGGCTAATTTGATTGGTTTTTGCATACTTTGTTACATTCCTTATAAGTTTGGTATGTTGAGTCTGTACTATTTTCTTTGAATAATTTAAACGCCCCTACGCTTTTCCTAATTACACTTAACACATTTTTATGTAGCCAAATTGGCTTGGATTTATTAATTTTACTTTTATAACCATATGGCATGTGATATTTATATTTATTTATATAGCCCATGAAGTTGTTGTTTTTTAAAAAATGTTTAGTTTTGCTTATTTTTAAATAACATTGCTCTGATTTTCAGACTCCTAGCCAAGCCCCAAAGTTTTATGTGAATACCGCCAGCTACCTTCTCTAGCTTGCTCCTGTTTGTGTAAATGGTCTTTTCATATGCAAAAGAAGGGGGAGGGGGAGTGTCTTATTTCCCACTTGCAGTGGGCTTTCCAGCTACCTTTTCAACAAAGCTAAACTGAGAGCTTCTAAGTAAGTTTTTAAACAGTTTTATACTGGATTTTTATATTGGTATCTGTGCATCTTATTCTTTATAGTAGTGTCTATTACATGGAGTTATATGAAAATGAGTGTATACTGTCCCTTTAAAGGATTACTTTCTGTTATAATTTTTAAGCTAAACAACTAACATATTAAAGTTAATAAACATTAATTAAAACCTACTGACCTATATTTTCTCCAAAACGAAGTTTCATAACGTTCTAAAAGTTATATCTTTTATTCGCCGATGATGTCACGTTATCCTGCCCACTATTTTCAGCACTGCGTGTTCAAAATACTTAAACCAATAACTTTGTGTTTAAAGCGCCATTTTGAAACCTAGGTATTGTAAACGGATTGGTACAGAGCAAAGGATACCCACGGAGTGGGTTTGGAAAACAATTAAATTTGCAGACAAGATTTCTGATATACGGTAGAGATATGTTAATGAAATGCTATTGATAAAAAGCGTATTTAGGGTAGTTAGTTAGTAACAGGCATAGAAAATATTTACTTACAGTGGCCCTTTAAGACACTGCTTATGAAAAGTGAGTTCAAATGTGACCATGTTATGCTCACTGTTACCCAAATATTCTTTGACTTCTATGTTTGATTATATCTGCATTGTTTGATTGAACTATATCCAATATAGCTTTACTCCTAATTTGCTCCTCTATTAATTGTGACAAGAAGTTATCCCTGAGAACATTTAAAAATCTATCTCCCTTAGCTGAATTACTAGTTTCATTGGCCCAGTTGGTAGTTATAATCTCCCATAATTAAAGCACAGTTATTCCTTTCCTATTTACATTAGTAGTTGAGTTTCCTCCATGTCACTAATGTTGGTGTTTGTTTTTGTTTTTTTAATTGAGGTTTGCCATTGACAAAGCAATATACACAGAATGTTACACATTTGTACAGTCATATAAATAGACATCCAGATGATAACTTAGAATTTGTTGAAGGGATACCACTCACCACTAACTTTCGCACATTTCCAGACTCTTTTGCAACCACCCCTGTGAGTGTGGTCTCTACCTTAAACACAGGACTTTTCAGGTTTACAATATAGAGGTATATGTGGAAGATTGGATTGGTCTAAACTTTACTAGCTAGGATACTTTATCCTGTTAAGACCAAACAAGCTTTGAACTTTTGGCAAAGATAATACCAGGACTTTAGTTCAACTGGCTTATATATCGCAAAACTATTTAATAGCCCTCATAGTAGAAATAGATACCCAGACAATAATCTCTAAGAGAGAAGCTTTAAGTAACAGTTAATGTTGACAGGTTGAATGGTTGATACAACTGATAGATTTTATTGATAAGTTACATATAGGTTTACATGATTCCTTACCCCCTAACGAGGTGTATATGTTATATTGGGGAGGTGCGTATCTTTGAACTCTCTCAGATTTACTTCACCTTACACAGTTTAAGCTAACTTAAAAATATATGTGTATTATTATTTCTTTTTTTTTTTTTTGGTATACTAATCTTTACTTTCTTCTCCTTTGGATGCTACTAACATTAACCAAATTTCTCCCTCATCGAACATTTCTTTCTCTCTGAAAGGGTTTTCTCTGGCCGGCCACCGGACTCCTGCCTCAACACTACAAGTTATCAAACTCCTTGAAATACAACCTAGGGTACTTAATATAAATAATAAGGGGATGACTACAAGTTCAAGTACGAATCGTATCATATTTAGCATTCGGCACGCCAATCACATAAAATATAACTATGACACCCCCTAATATTGTATTACTTTCTCACAATGTGAGATGCCTAAATACTTGCATAAAACACAGGAAGGCCTTAACCCAATATCAACAATTAGAAGCGAATGTAATCTTCCTACAAGAAACACACTTTGAAAGAAGTCATATTCCTAAATACTGGTCACGCCAATTTCCCATAGACTTTCATGCTTCTACAACTAGTAAGTACTGTTAAATTTAACAGTGGAAGACAAATTGATAGATCCAGAGGGCAGATATCTAATAATTAAGGGACAGATACAAGGGATAGAAATAATCTTTTGCAACATTTATGCCCTAAATGATAAGCAATCTACTAACAATCTGAAGCCATATAAGACTAATTATGGCGGGAGACTACAACATTCCCCTACAAACACAGAATTCACCTCCTAAAACTAACCTCACTCATTCTCAGATTAGATATAATACCAAAATTAGAAAGGTACTAAGCCCGTTAGTGAGACATAATATCCTAGATTCATGGAAAGTGCTTTATGGAAATACGTCAGATCACATTTTCTACTCTGCAGCCCATAAAAATACTTTAAACTCGATTACATATTCCTAAGCCAGATCTTGGTCCCTAACCTGATTTCCTCCTTTATCAGCCCCTGTGTCTGGTCGATTCAATTGTATCTTTAAAGCTGAGGGGCTTTACTACACCTAATACACCGAAAAGCTGGTTATATGACCCTCTCCTACTCAAAGACCCTATACACAGAGACAAAATCCTCCAAGACCTTTTAGAATACTGGCATATTAATGTAGATTCCACTGTTAACTTAGTTTTGCCATGGGCAGCTCACAAACCGTATATGAGGGGACTATTAATCAAATTGAAATCCCAAATTAATACAAAAAAACGAAATACCTTCAATAAACTACAACATGAAATACATCAATTAGAGAAGAGTCATAGAGAGACTGGGTCACCTTCCACATTAAAAACTTTAACACTGAAACGTCAATCCTTAGATTTAATTTTGCAAAAAGAATCTATACGAGATAGTCAAAGACTAAAGACTAATTATTTTATCTTTGCAAATAAACCCGACAGGTATCTGTCAAATAAAATTAGAGACAGGAAAAAGACATATAAATCCCAATTCTACGTACCACCAAGGGAGAATTGACTCACCCTGTGGAGATAGTAAATGTCTTCTCTGACTTCTATAGCGCCCTTTATGATGGGAAAAAAGTTTCAAACACAATCTGCTAGATTACGAGTCTTGCGTTAGGGTTAAAAAGCAGTGTTGAGTGGTCCCAACGCTGCTTTTTAACGCCAGCTGGTATTACGAGTCTGGCAGGTACAGGTGTACCGCTCACTTTTTTTCCGCGACTCGAGCATACCGCAAATCCACTTACATCAATTGCGTATCCTATCTTTTCCATGGGATTTGCCTAATGTCGGTATTACGAGTCTTGGAAAAAGTGAGCGGTACACCCTCTCCTGTCAAGAATCCTACCGCATTTAAAAGTCAGTAGTTAAGAGTTTTATGGGCTAACGCCGTAACATAAAGCTCTTAACTAAAGTGCTAAAAAGTACACTAACACCCATAAACTACCTATTAACCCCTAAACCGAGGCCCCCCCCACACATTGCAAACAGTTAAATAAAAATTTTAACCCCTAATCTGCCGACCGGACATCACCACCACTGAAATAAATATATTAACCCCTAAACCGCCGCACTCCCGCATCGCAAACACTAGTTTAATTTTATTAACCCCTAATCTGCTGTCCCTAACATCGCCGACACCTACCTACATTTATTAACCCCTAATCTGCCGACCCCAACGTCGCCGCCACTACATTAAATGTATTAACCCCTAAACCTAAGTCTAACCCTAACACCCCCTAACTTAAATATAATTTAAATACATCTAAATAAAATTACTATTATTAACTAAATTATTCATATTTAAAACTAAATACTTACCTATAAAATAAATACCTTACCTATAAAATAAAAACCCTAAGCTAGCTAGAATATAACTAATAGTTACATTGTAGCTATTGCATGGTTTATTTTTATTTTACAGGCAACTTTGTATTTATTTTAACTAGGTACAATAGTTATTAAATAGTAATTAACTATTTAATAACTTCCTAGTTAAAATAAATACAAATATACCTGTAAAATAAATCCTAACCTAAGTTACAATTATACCTAACACTACACTATCATTAAATAAATTACTGAAACTAACTACAATTAATTACAATTAAATTAAATAAACTAAAGTACGGAAAAAAACAAACACTAAATTACAGAAAATAATAAAATAATTACAAGAATTTTAAACTAATTACACCTAATCTAATCCCCCTAATAAAATAAAAAGCCCCCCAAAATAATAAAAAATCCCTACCCTATACTAAATTACAAATAGTCCTTAAAAGGACTTTTTGCGGGGCATTGCCCCAAAGTAATCAGCTCTTTTACCTGTAAAAAAAATACAATACCCCCCCAACATTAAAACCCACCACCCACACACCCAACCCTACTCTAAAACCCACCCAATCCTCCCTTAATTAAACCTAACACTACCCCCTTGAAGATCACCCTACCTTAAGACGTCTTCACCCAACCGGGCAGAAGTGGTTCTCCAGACGGCCAGAAGTCTTCATCCGATCCGGGCAGAAGAGGTCCTCCAAACGGGCAGAAGTCTTCATCCAGGCGGCATCTTCTATCTTCATCCATCCGGAGTGGAGAGGGTCCATCTTCAAGCCATCCGACGAGGAGCATCCTCTTCCATCCGATGACTAAGATGGCGTCCCTTCAATTCCGATTGGCTGATAGAATTCTATCAGCCTATCGGAATTAAGGTAGAAAAAATCCTATTGGCTGATCCAATCAGCCAATAGGATTAAGCTTGCATTCTATTGGCTGTTCCAATCAGCCAATAGAATGCGAGCTCAATCCTATTGGCTGATTGGATCAGCCAATAGGATTGAACTTCAATCCTATTGGCTGATTGCATAAGCCAATAGGATTTTTTCTACCTTAATTCCGATTGGCTGATAGAATTCTATCAGCCAATCGGAATTGAAGGGATGCCATCCTGGATGACGTCACTTAAAGGTACCGTCATTTAGTGTTAGTCATCGGATAAAAGAGGATGCTCCGCGTCAGATAGCTTGAAGATGGACCCGCTCCGCTCCAGATTTATGAAGATAGAAGATGCCGCCTGGATGAAGACTTCTGCCCATTTGGAGGACCAAATGGGCAGAAGTCTTCATCCCCGCATCGGATGAAGACTTCTGGCCGTCTGGAGGACCACTTCTGCCTGGTTGGGTGAAGACGTCTCAAGGTAGGGTGATCTTCAAGGGGGTAGTGTCCGGATCGGATGAAGACTTCTGCCCGTCTGGAGGACCACTTCTGCCTGGTTGGGTGAAGACGTCTCAAGGTAGGGTGATCTTCAAGGGGGTAGTATTAGGTTTTATTAAGGGGGGATTGGGTGGGTTTTAGAGTAGGGTTGGGTGTGTGGGTGGTGGGTTTTAATGTTGGGGGGGTATTGTAATTTTTTTTACAGGTAAAAGAGCTGATTACTTTGGGGCAATGCCCCGCAAAAAGCCCTTTTAAGGGTTATTTGTAATTTAGTATAGGGTAGGGATTTTTATTATTTTGGGGGGCTTTTTAATTTTATTAGGGGGATTAGACTAGGTGTAATTAGTTTAAAATTCTTGTAATTATTTTATTATTTTCTGTAATTTAGTGTTTGTTTTTTTCCGTACTTTAGTTTATTTTATTTAATTGAAATTAATTGTAGTTAGTTTCGGTAATTTATTTAATGATAGTGTAGTGTTAGGTGTAATTGTAACTTAGGTAAGGATTTATTTTACAGGTATATTTGTATTTATTTTAACTAGGAAGTTATTAACTAGTTAATAACTATTTAATAACTATTGTACCTAGTTAAAATAAATACAAAGTTGCCTGTAAAATAAAAATAACCCCTAAGATAGCTACAATGTAACTATTAGTTATATTGTAGCTATCTTACGGTTTATTTTATAGGTAAGTATTTAGTTTTAAATAGGAATAATTTAGTTAATAATAGTAATTTTATTTAGATGTATTTAAATTATATTTAAGTTAGGGGGTGTTAGGGTTAGACTTAGATTAAGGGGTTAATATATTTATTATATTGGCGGCGACGTTGGCGGCGGCAGATTAGGGGTTAAAAAGTGTAGTTAGGCGGCGGTGACATTGGGAGCGGCAGAGTAGGGGTTAATAAATAAAAAGTAGGTGTCGGCGATGTTGGGGGCTTCAGATTAGGGGTTCATAGGGATAATGTAGGTGGCGGCGGTGTCCGGATCGGCAGATTAAGGGTTAATAATATAATGCAGGTGTCGGCGATGTCTGGAACGGCAGACTCAGGGTTCATGTTAGGGTGTTAGGTGTAGACATAAAATGTTTTTCCCCATAGGAATCAATGGGGCTGCGTTAGAAGCTGAACGCTGCTTTTTTGCGGGTGTTAGACTTTTTTTCAGCCGGCTCTCCCCCATTGATTCCTATGGGGAAATCGTGCACGAGCATGTTTAGTCAACTCACCGATACCATAAGCAGCGCTGGTATTACAGTGAGATCGGGAGCAAACTTTTGCTCTCCGCTCACTTTTCTGAGGCTAACGCCGGGTTTGTAAAAACCTGTAATACCAGCATTGTCTTAAGTGAGCGGTGAGAAAAAAATGCTCATTAGCCCCGCACACCATTACCGACAAAAACTCGTAATCTAGGCGAATGGAAACGACTACCCTCCTTAACAAATTTCTGATTGAAGCTAAATTACCAAAGATATAGAAAGAGGATTTAGATACTCTAAATGCCACAGTTACCACATCACAAGTCTTAACAGTTATTAAAGAACTAAAATGAGGCAAGGCAGCAGGTCCAGATTGGCTCCCAGGGGAATATTACAAACTTTTTAATACAACCCTAGCTCCACACTTAGCAAAATTCTGTAACTCTATACTACAAGGAAATGACATACCTATAGAACTTCTCCACGCGATAATCGTGGTGCTTCCCAAACCATGTAAAGATAAAATCTTATGCAAAAACTATTGCATAATTTCATTAGTAAACCAGGATATTAAAATATTCACTCAAATTCTAACTACCCGTTTGAAACACATACTGCATGGGCTGGTTCATCCAGATCAAGTTGGCTTTGTAAAAAATAGAGAAGCCCCAGATAACATCAGATGTATGGTCTCTTTAATAGATTATATAGATACTATGGGAATGTCTTCTCTGTTGCTATCATTAGACGCAGAGAAGGCGCTTGACAGAGTGGACTTAAGGCATATGTGGGCCGTACTGGAGGGAATGGGTTTCACAGGCCAATTTATGACAGCTCTCCAAAAAAAAAATATTCCAGACCAGTAGCCTGGGTGATGGCGATGGGCCACCAATCTCGGGGTTTCCCATTTTGAATGGCACCAGACAGGGGTGTCCACTATCACCATTGCTGTTTGCCTTATGTATAGAACCATTAGCTCTGCAAATTAGACAATCCCCAGATATAACAGGTGTACGTATTGGAAGAGACAAATATAAAATAGCTCTATTTGCTGATGATGTGTTGCACCCATTAACTAAACCAATGATTTCTTTACCAAACTTATACATCATCCTTACCCAATTCCCACCCAATATAGACAAATGCAAAGCTTTGGCCATTAAACTACTAAACCATACCCAAAAACTCTTAGAACTAAATTTTGATTTCAAATGGGTCAAAAAACATATAATATATTTAGGGGTCAAAATAGCAAAACATTCCTCGGACCTATACAAGGCCAATTATACCCCAATGTTCAGAAATATCAAACAAGATCTCTGAAAGATCAAACAAGATCTGAAATGGAGCCAATACCGCTTCTCTTGGTATGGGCGTATATCAGCAATTAAGATGATGGTTCTACCTAAAATTCTTTACCTGTTCTGAGCTCTGCCAATAAAGATATCTTTTAAAGAACTAGAGGAGACTCAATCTATGATTCGAATATTCCTAAGAAATAATAAGAAAGCTAGGATATCTCGGAACATACTCACTAGATATAGACAAGTAGGTGGTCTAGGAATACCTAATTTAAAAAACTACTACCAAGCTGCCAGATTGGCCCAGACGCTTTTACTAACAAGTAATGAGGAGGAGATCAGATGGGTCAAGTTGGAAGCTGATATTAATGGTTTCAATACTCCGGAAACAGTGATCTGGAGCTCCCATATCACGACAACCAAACAAAATGTGACATATCCAGTTACAGCATATATGACTACACAATGGACCAAATTAACTGTCAGTATATACCAGGTTTACAATATAATTTATTGATATCTTAGCAGTTGCCAACCAATAAAATGTATATACGTAACAATATATTTATTGAGATTAATATTTATTCCTTAATTCTAGACTAGTTATCCTTATAGACACTTTGAATTATATTTATGTAGAAACTAGATTATGAATCAATTATGCACGCTTATTCCGTTACAATATTCTATACAACAGATCATAATAATATATCTTTAAAATTAACTTTACTCACAATGAATAACATTAAAAATACTCCAAATGAGGATACCAGAACAGGCTATAATTATCCAGCTTAGTTCACTCCAATATCAGAATATGGACTATTAGCTTAACAATGCTTAATTAATAACTACCAGAGATTTAACCACAATAACCAATTTATGTACAGTTCTGAAAGAGTTCACAATAATAACTGACTTATAAATCTGGGCCTCGATCACATATTATTTATTATCAGTTATTTGTAGAGCGCCAACAGATTCCGCAGCGCTGCAGCGTCGCCCGCAAAAGCCGGAGATGCCAGTATTTACGCGATTTTGGTATCCTATATACAGCGCTACATATAAATGCGGCACGTATATTTCACCCGTCGCTTGCAATTTTTACTCCCATAGGCTAACATGGGACCGCGTCGGAAACCGGTATCCAATATCCAGCTCAAGGCCTTACGTGGCGAAAATGGAGAAATCTTACTTCATTTTTACCTTGCCATAAAAGGCAGCCGTAGCAGGCCTTGCGCTGAGTATGTGAGTATTGTAACTCCATAAAATGCCTGCAAAAATAAACTAACACCTAAAGCATGCGCAATGTCTATCTACCTGTCAACCGCAATCCCCCACCGCAATAACTAATAAACTCTATTAACCCCTAAACCGCCATAGCCCACACCGCAAGTAATAACTAAATTATTAACCCCTAAACCACCATAGCCCACAACGCAATTAACCTATTCAAGTATTAACCCCTAAACCGCCATAGCCCACATAGCCTATTAAATGTATTAACCCCTAATCTGCCGCCGCCAATGTCGCCGCCACTATAATAAAGTTATTAACCCCTAACCCTAACACCCCCCTAACTTAAATATTATTTAAATACATCTAAATAATATTACTATTATTAGCTAAATTATTCCTATTTAAAACTAAATACTTACCTATAAAATAAACCCTAAGATAGCTTCAATAAAATTAATAATTACATTGTAGCTATTTTAGGATTTATTTTTATTTTACAGGCAACTTTGTATTTATTTTAACTAGGTACAATAGCTATTAAATAGATATGTAGATTTGTATAAATACAAATTTACCTGTAAAATAAATCCTAACCTAAGTTACAATTACACCTAAAACTACACTATCATTAAATAAATTAAATTAATTAGTATCAATATTTACAATTAGCATCCAATCTATGAACATTTTTAGCAAAATCAACAGAAGGGACCCCAACAAAATTAGAACTTCTTTGTAAACTGGGGAGGATGCCGAAAAAAGCAATATCACAATTATACTTAATCATTCAAAGTTCAAATAAATCAAACACCACACTTTATAGTAAATGGGAACAGGATCTAGAAACAGAAATAAATGAGGAAGAGTGGAACCAACTATTACATAACTATTGTAAGAGTCTCTTAAGCGCTGACATGATAGAAAACTGTTACAAAACAATATCAAGGTGGTACTTAACCCCAGTTATTACCTCACACACTATAAATAAAAGCTCCAACCTTTGTTACAGAGGTTTGCGGGATAGTGGGGACTTATAAACACATGTTGTGGGACTGCACATACTCAAGGGGGATTTGGGAGGATCTTTCCAAGTTTCTCAGTTTCATTCTAGATGAACCAATACAATTGACACTTCTGCAGGCTTTACTAAATGAACGAAATAAAAAAAATTAACAAATACATAAACCAATCTATTAGAATAGTGCGCACAGTCACCGGGCTATGCATTGCACGTCACTGGAAGGTGGGTCCACCCACAACGGATGAGATAATTAAAAAAAATCAAACACTTTTATAATATGTATGAGCAAGCAGCTTATACACAAGACGATCTTTAAAAAATTGGATAATGTACAAGACACAGGACTAACAGATAGGCTATGATGTTTTTAAAAAGGATGGGGATGAACAAAATGATAGCTTTGTGATGACAGAAAGATAAATGAGGATCCGGTGACCCTAATAACAAGAAGATATTCAGATAAGCATCCAATCTAACTCTAGATTTATTTATTTTCTTTACTTTTTTTTTTAATTTTTATTTTCTCTTTATTATTTTAATTTGTATCTGTTAAAAATTGTATTTTTCCTTTCTTTCCTATTAAATGTGGGCAGCGATCTGAACTTGATTTATGTGATATGGTTTACCCATTACATATATGTATTAAATCCTAACTTTTCAGAGAATTAATCTTATCTACCTCAAAGAATCTGGATTAAGATGTATTATACCCATTGGTGTATATGCAGAATCAGAAATTCATGATATACTCTTTGTGACTCGCATATTTATGTAACCACTTTTATACATTACCCAAATGGGTAAAACCAGGTACTTGTATCTATTATCAGATTGTTTCTTACTGAGTTTACCTTTTCTGTTTTATGAAAACTCAATAAAAAATATACAGCCAGATTAAAAGTTTTGCGTTATGAGTATAACGCTGCTTTTTCCCTAATGCTGATATTACGAGTCTTGTAGATATAGGTGTACCGCACACTTTTTTGGCCGTCATGCAACGTCAGTACCACACTTTTAAAAAAGTCCTTTTTCAATGGGACTCCCATAGCGCCGATATTACGAGTTTTGCCTGGGAGGCCAAAAAGTGAGCGGTACAGCCTATACCGACAAGATCCGTACTGCCATCTAAAGTCAGTAGTTATGAGTTTTATGTTACAAAGCTGTAGCATAAAACGCATAACTAAAGTGTTAAAAAGTACACCAACACCCATAAACTACATATTAACCCCTAAACCGAGGCCCTCCTGCATCACAAATAATAAAATTATTAACCCCTAATCTGCCGCTCCGGACATCGCCGCCACTTAAAAAATGTATTAACCCCTATTCCGCCGCTCCTCCCGCATCGAAAACACTATTTAAATATTAAGAACTCCTAATCTGCCGTCCGCCCACTCTGCCGCTATAATAAACCTATTAACCCCTTAACCTAACCCTAATGTAATCCTAACCCTAACACTACCTAACTTAAATATAATTAAAATAAATCTAAATTAAACCTACTATTAAAAACAAACTAATTCCTATTTAAAACTAAATACTTACTTACCTGTAAAATAAACCCTAAGCTAGCTACAATTTAACTAATAGTTACATTGTAGCTATCTTAGGCTTTATTTTTATTTCACAGCTAAGTTTGTATTTATTTTAACTAGGTAGACTAGTTAGTAAATAGGTATTAACTATTTACTAGCTACCTAGTTAAAATAAATACAAAGCTGACGGGGCAGAGCCAACTGCCAAAGCAACCAGATGCACAATGCAGGAGCTCCCAGAGTTAATATAGATTTTGGGGTGTTTTCCTCCTAAAATTTATTTGCGAAATATATGTTTGATCCCCAACTAAGGATTCAATCTCCAGTCTCTGGAAACTCTGGGAGCACCATCTACATATATTTTTCGTCAGCTTCTGGAAAGAACCATGAGGCAGCGGCAGTTGGCACTGAGGACAACATTCTCATAGAGGGAAACCCTGTGCAGTCTTTTCCTCTAACTATAAGGATGGATAGGGTGCTAGAGGATGAGGTGTGCGACTTGCTGGGATACCACCTATCTGGAATGCGCGCACTACTTACACAGTGGTGTGGGACACTGACTGCACCGGAAATCTCCCAAGATGGTGCAGATTCACTACTGCACACTGCTAATCCTATTGAGCCTTGCGATGAGAGCGTCGTCAACCAGAGCTTGACTGAGTTTAGTAAGGATACAGCCTTCCATAACGACCTCCCTGTGAGACATCAGCTGCTTACACAGCTAGACAACATGGAACCATCTAGATTCCCTCCCCAAAATGGAAACCATATATCTGAGTACTCACCCGCTACAAAAGGTAGGAGTAACATGACCAGCCCAGACTTTAGGATGTAACCAGAGAAACCGACTACAGCAACGGACTGCAGAGGTTGTCCCATAGCCAATAAAAGTAACTATCAGTCTATGCCCCATAGTCCTACATTATCTACTTGGGCACAGAACATTGGTGGTGTGACCGATAGTCCACTGCTCACATCGTCTGGGTCCTGTTGGAGTAAGGGAAGAAGTGTACTTTGCCGTAGTTCGGCCGCAGCATACTCTAGAAAGCTTAGTAATCTGCTACAAGCCTTTACTATCTCTACACCGCAAAGGAAATATGCCATTCAGATTACCCCTGAAGATACAGCCATATAGATCTGAAATCGGATAGTGAGACAAATGGACTCTCTCTTTAATCAACTTGGTTTTCGGATGGTGGAAATTTGCTTTTTACTTACTTTAAACCATTTGGCTTTGTGGCTGGTATGAGGAGCTGTATTATATTTCATAATATTAGATGGTGTCAGTATTATTACTAATGAAGATCAATTGATATGAAATGTTAACTAATACTGCCTGAGTTAACATTGCACAATTTTACCTACTGTATTATTTATACTGAGAAGTCATGTTTTTAAATGTTGTACTTTATTTAACTTAGAATAGTCCAGCCACATTCTGCAAGCATTCTGTGGGCCGTGCTGTTTCACTTGATCCAATGTAATCTATTTCCCATAATGTTAACCATAGGAGACCCCTTAACCCTTAAGTGTGACAGATTTCGGTACCCCATAACACTGCTAAGCCAGTATCTCATTTGATGGATTAAGCACTGATCTCTACAGGCTCATTAGACATGTATACATTGAACTATATAATTGGGAGAGCTTAGTCTGCTCTTATTTTTATCTTCCTTGGTGAGGGAGGTGTTACTCTCAAGTTATTAGCTAAATTACTGTGATACTATATACGTCTGTCCATTGTACAGTAGAGAGACACAGATAGGCGTGGGCACCACTGTCAGCGATCGGGGCAGGGGAGCCTATCTTTTACAAAATGGTTGTTCTCATAATAGCAACTACATACCCTTCCAATGATGCTGCAGCGCCATCATTCAGTTAATATAAAGTAGTTTGTTATATCCTACAGCCACGACCAAATATGTATAGCGTCTCAAAGCCGCTATTAGTCATTGGGAGAAAGGTATACATATTGCAACCCTGTACTAGGGGCCGTGAAATAGTGAGAACTTTGTCTCCTGCCGTAGGGTATAGGGCCCATACCCTTATGGCAGAAATATTATACATAGGATTGCTCCACTGTGCTCAGACCCTAATGACTGGTGGTATATTGAATTCCAGCCTTTAGGTAGTTCACTGGCACCTCAGTTACAGATATAGTCTGAGAGATACTCTAAATCTAATATTTTAGATTATTTAATTACTCCATGATCTGAAGATTTTAAATTAGATAAACTGTGTTCATTTCCTGTATGAATGTAGCACGGTCCCTCTGGCATAGTCATAAACTCCTGATACTTGACTCATCTAATCTTCGCTAACTGATTTATTCAAATATCCTCAGACCCCCCCCCCCCCACTCCGACCCCCCCCCCCCCACTCCAGTGGGCTTACATTGTAAGCAAAGGGAAATGCACCCTATAGAAACTTCCACCTCCTATATGAGCTATTATTTTCTCTAGTTTATCTTTACACTTCGCATTAGGGGAAAATGATAAGCTTACAGTGCCTTAAACACGGCAACCAAATATACATAAAAAGAGGTTTGATTGAGAGTACATAGGGTAATTATCTGTCAAGGATTATGTTTGCATTCTAGGATGTTATGTTTTATTTTTACTGTATAATTTGTGCATTGATGACATTTTGTATCATTCAGAGACTACTACTCAGACATATGCTTATGTCACTGATTACATTGTAACCTTATTGCTGTTTATGTACTGTATAACCTCAATAAAAATTGTTTTGCAACAAAAAAATTAAAAAAAATACAAAGTTACCTGTAAAATAAAACCTAACCTGTGTTACACTAACACCTAACATTACAATAAAATTAAATAAATTAAATTAACAAAATACATTTATCTAAATTACAAAAAAAATAAACACTAAATTACACAAAATAAAAAAAGAAATTATCAAAAATAAAAATGAATTACTCCTAATCTAATAGCCCTATCAAAATAAAAAAGCCCCCCCCAAATAAAAAAAAACCTAGCCAACACTAAACTGCCAATGGCCCTTAATAGGGCCTTTTGTGGGGCATTGCCCCGAAGAAATCAGCTCTTTTACCTGTAAAAAAAAAATACAAACAACCCCCCAACAGTGAAACCCACCACCCACACAACCAAACCCCCCAAATAAAAGCCTATCTAAATAAACCTAAGATCCCCATTGCCCTGAAAAGGGCATTTGGATGGGCATTGCCCTTAAAAGGGCATTTAGCTCTTTTACATTGCCCAAAACCCTAAGCTAAAAATAAAACTCACCGAATAAACCCTTAAAAAACTTAACACTAACCCCGAACGATCCACTTACAGTTTTTGAAGACCAGACATCCATCCTCATCCAGGCGGCAGAAGTCTTCATCCAAGCGGGCAGAAGTCTTCATCCAGACGGCATCTTCTATCTTCATCCATCCAGCGCAGAGCGGGTTCATCTTCAAAACATCTGGCGCGGAGCATCCTCTTCTTCCGATGGCTGTTGAAGAATGAAGTTTCCCTTTAAATGACGTCATCCAAAATGTCGTCCCTTACATTCCGATTGGCTGATAGAATTCTATCAGCCAATAGGAATTAAGGGGGGAAAAATCCTATTGGCTGTTGCAATTAGCCAATAGGATTGAGCTTTCATCCTATTGGCTGATCCAATCAGTCAATAGGATTGAGCTTGCATTCTATTGGCTATTCCAATCAATTTATTATAACTATTTACTAACTAGTCTACCTAGTTAAAATAAATACAAACGGGGGGGGGGGCGGAGCTAGCCGCAGCACAGCATGGACGTGCTTTCACTGAGCTCCTGAGTGCTACTAGTAATAAACACCTTTTCAGTGAGCATTTCAACACCTAAAACCTTCGGAAAGTGGGCATAAATCTCAGACTTCTACCCTTGCTCACGGCTTTGCCAATTCCCTGTGGATAGAGGAGTTGGCCTGAGCCCCACAGGGAACTGCCCCTACACCGGGCCTCAGGAGACAGATTGCCGCGCTGCACCGGACAAAAGTTTCTAAATTACAAGCGCCACAGCCTTAACCTGAGACATCCTGCTGAGGTCTTTCATCTCCGGAGGGTCGGGGCTCCGCTCCGGAGATTATTACAACCAGGTTACTAGTGGACTGTACTTACCAGCTTTTCACCGCATTGCTCCGGAGGGCCGGGGACCCGTTTCGGAGCACATACCTTAAGATTCAGAGAAGTCCCTGGTAGGGGCCAGGGGGCCGAACTCACAGCTTTCTGCATCCATAAGCCGCCTTATCTCAACCGAGCGACCCAAAATCCAGTCACTGACTTTTCCTTTTGCAGCCTACTAAGGGACACCTAGTGTGACAAAAGGCGCGAAACGGCGCCATCTTGGGCCCGCTTACCTGCTCTTTGCCGGGGCTAGAACTTGCAGCCAGATCTTAACTCGCACCCGATCTGCGACTCTGGTCCTCGAGGAGTTGCGGACTGACTGGATCCTGACCCCTAAGGTGGCGGAACTACTTTACCCGTCTTCGAAGTGACCCGGAGGGTCGGGGCTCCGCTCCGAGGTCACCCCCGGCTTTGAGGTCCTGGGTTGCGGGGAGCGCAGGAAAATCACCTGACCAGAAGAGCACTGCCTTGAAAGTTGGACCTATATCTGCACCCGCTGCCCTCTTGACACCTCCGACCGGTTACTGCGGATCCCAGCTATAAATACAGAGAGCTGGTTGCCACACTGAGAGCTCCTTAACACCTGTGGCGTGCTCCCCTGAGACCCTCAGGCTAGATCACCAGACCTTGAGGTGAGGAGTATCAGGAGCGGATGGCTGGACGCCGTAAGTAAAAACGTTATATGTCTTCATACACCATTTGCCAGGCTACACAGCTGTTCCATTTAGCGTGGATCGGCTCACATCTAGCAGGCCATAGTTAGCCGGGCCTAACCTCCTACACCACTAACCAGAGTACAGTTGCCAGAAGTGTACAGTTGCCAGACAGTTTGACTCTACCTGAGGAGCCAATAAGAGTCACTCTGCTGGCCTCCATCACCATATTATTTGCTGGGTAACAAGCCATAATAGAGGGACCACAGTAACTTTACACAGGAGCCCTCGAGCTCCCTTCTTCAACTCTAAATTGGGTCTCAGGTTGTTCACACAGGAACTTTGGACTCTATACCTTCCTCTCTGTGCTGATCCCAGAGTATTAGCAATTTAGCTCCCTGCCCTTTCACAGACTCACAGCTAAGGACTACCCTTATCAGTCAATTGAATTAACATAGGCCCTGCCCTAGCAGGGAACAGGTGCTGAGAAGGCCAGAACAGTCTTTATAGGGTTGCGAGATCTATACTGCTTATTAACCCCAGACCTCCTGTCCACCTGACAGTCTGCCCCACTGTGCCCTGCTGCATGTGTCCTCAAGCTATGCAGAAAAATTTAAAAACCTGAGGGACTGCAGTCACGGTAATCCTACTCTCACAGCTCTGCCTAAAAGTGTCCTCAGTGAGCCTCTCTGAACACAATAACCTGTTCCATTAATTGGTGTAACCATTGCTGCTGTGTCAGCCTATGTGCCTTTGGGCTCTATGCTCAAAGTGGAGTGTTATTACTTTTGTCTGCCATTCTAATACTTGCTTCTCTTCACAGGTTCTATTTACAGTACTAATCTATGTGGATGCTTTCTGTATATTAAGCATATGTCTACTTAACTCCTCTTTGCTGCTCCCAAACTGCATTTTCATATTTGTATCGATACTGTGGTTATAGGTTATACTAAGGAACATACTTAAGCCAGCCTAGCAATTAGTATACACTTACATTCTTGGCCCACCCCAGTGGCGAGCTGGTCATTTCCACATATCATTTACCATAAAGTACCCCCCCTCTCCCCCTATACTAAGCTAAGTGACAACCCATTAGCTTTGGCCTCGGATTGCTTAATTCCCAACACTCGGGGCGTAGTGCTTCCCATCATTTTTACTCTAGTTATCTGCTAGGGCCTTTGCTACCTAGAGTTGATCTAAACTTTGAAGCATACTGCCGTATGTCCTTATTGCTCTGTGTTTTGGTAATGGTGCTGTAGGTCCCGCTGCACGGGACGGGCTGCATTGGTCCCCCTCACGCCTCCTCCGCTCCGGCCCAGCTTGTCTGGGTTGGTCACCTCCACTTCCCCTTTTCCCTTCCTCTTGGTCGTACCCCCCTCCCTGAGGTGCATGGGGGCTCTTTGGAGCCGTTAACATTGCTGAGGTGTATTACTATGTGCTAGGTGTCACTCCTTATGAGGACAGTGCGAGCCCCGCTCTTACAGTATACCATATATTGCTAATGTCTTACCCAGGTATTGAAATTTAACCCTTCTCTCTCTCTGAAGTTTAGTCCAGGGCCTTAACGACTTCTCTGTGGTTACGTGGTCAGGGTGGGCCTTGTCTCCACCACAACGACATACTCCTTGGTCTCTTTTAACCACCAATCATGTCACACTCAGCTAGAAAAAACACCAAGACCCAAGCGGCCTCGAAGCAGACTGTCCTAGACCATTTCTCTCAGCCGTGCAAGAAACCTCCCTCTGTGAGCAAGGACATTAGCGACCCAGATTCTCAAGATGAGGGTTCGCAATCAAGTTCTCAGTCTGTTGCACATCTCAACCACTACATCACCGAAAGTACTCTTCAGAAACTCCTCGCAGCTCAGACTAAATCTATCACTGCTGAGATTCAGAGAAGTTCAGCTGAACTTAAAAAGGAAATCCAAGAAATAGGAGATAGGGTTGATTCCCTCGAACGGCAACAAGATGATCTGGCTACCGATAACTCGAACCTCCTGGCCTACGCAGAAAATCTAGCCGAACAAATCTCCCAGCTGGAGCTGAAGCTGGCAGATATGGAGGACAGAGCTAGGAGGAACAATATAAGATTTAGAGGCATACCTGAGATGGTAACCACGGGTGGTTTACAGGAATTTCTCACAGCCCTGTTCACCGCATACCTGGGACCCCTGGAAGGCAACATGCATGCTATGGAGAGGGCCCACAGGGCTCTCCGGCCACGTTCAGTATCATCAGATAGGCCGAGAGATGTGGTTGTCTGCTTCCACCATTTTACCTTCAAAGACCGGTTGATGCAGGCAGCATACAACAGACCTACTTTGCCCGATAATCTCAAAGACATCCAACTCTTACCTGACCTCTCCTCACATACCTTGCAACAACGAAAGCTCTATGCTCCAATTACTACTCAGCTGAGGAAAGCAGGGATCAAATATAGGTGGGGATTCCCCACTAAGCTGATTGTGACTAAGGACAATCAAACCCACACAGTCTCTTCACCTTCTATGGGAGGCACTCTACTAGCCAATTGGGGACTCCAAGCTGCCCCCAGCAACCAGCAAGAGTCTTGCTCCAGATTGAGGGTCACAGCCCCTGAATGGTCTGTCAAAGAACAAAGGCCAAAGCAGTCAAAACCGAACGCCCCTGACCACACCCTAAGGCCTCAAGCCTCACCCACTTGAGATTGTCAACATGCATTTCAATACCACTGTCAGGTTCATATACTGTGATTTGTTTCCGTCAATATTTATTGTAACTAATTTAAGTTAGAGTTTAAGTTGATATATATGGTTAATTAGCTATTATGTGTTTTTCTTATAGTTGAGCGGGCATGCCGGAAAGTGGGCATAAATCTCAGACTCCTACCCTTGCTCACGGCTTTGCCAATTCCCTGTGGATAGAGGAGTTGGCCTGAGCCCCACAGGGAACTGCCCCTACACCGGGCCTCAGGAGACAGATTGCCGCGCTGCACCGGACAAAAGTTTCTAAATTACAAGCGCCACAGCCTTAACCTGAGACATTCTGCTGAGGTCTTTCATCTCCGGAGGGTCGGGGCTCCGCTCCGGAGATTATTACAACCAGGTTACTAGTGGACTGTACTTACCGGCTTTTCACCGCATTGCTCCAGAGGGCCGGGGACCCGCTCAGGAGCACATACCTTAAGATTCAGAGAAGTCCCTGGTAGGGGCCAGGGGGCCGAACTCACTGCTTTCTGCATCCATAAGCCGCCTTATCTCAACCGAGCGACCCAAAATCCAGTCACTGACTTTTCCTTTTGCAGCCTACTAAGGCACACCTAGTGTGACAAAAGGCGCGAAACGGCGCCATCTTGGGCCCGCTTACCTGCTCTTTGCCGGGGCTAGAACTTGCAGCCAGATCTTAACTCGCACCCGATCCGCGACTCTGGTCCTCGAGGAGTTGCGGACTGACTGGATCCTGACCCCTAAGGTGGCGGAACTACTTTACCCGTCTTTGAAGTGACCCGGAGGGTCGGGGCTCCGCTCTGAGGTCACCCCCAGCTTTGAGGTCCTGGGTTGCGGGGAGCGCAGGAAAATCACCTGACCAGAAGAGCGCTGCCTTGAAAGTTGGACCTATATCTGCACCCGCTGCCCTCTTGACACCTCCGACCGGTTACTGCGGATCCCAGCTATAAATACAGAGAGCTGGTTGCCACACTGAGAGCTCCTTAACACCTGTGGCGTGCTCCCCTGAGACCCTCAGGCTAGATCACCAGACCTTGAGGTGAGGAGTATCAGGAGCGGATGGCTGGACGCCGTAAGTAAAAACGTTATATGTCTTCATACACCATTTGCCAGGCTACACAGCTGTTCCATTTAGCGTGGATCGGCTCACATCTAGCAGGCCATAGTTAGCCAGGCCTAACCTCCTACACCACTAACCAGAGTACAGTTGCCAGAAGTGTACAGTTGCCAGACAGTTTGACTCTACCTGAGGGGCCAATAAGAGTCACTCTGCTGGCCTCCATCACCATATTATTTGCTGGGTAACAAGCCATAATAGAGGGACCACAGTAACTTTACACAGGAGCCCTCGAGCTCCCTTCTTCAACTCTAAATTGGGTCTCAGGTTGTTCACACAGGAACTTTGGACTCTATACCTTCCTCTCTGTGCTGATCCCAGAGTATTAAATTTAGCTCCCTGCCCTTTCACAGACTCACAGCTAAGGACTACCCTTATCAGTCAATTGAATTAACATAGCCCCTGCCCTAGCAGGGAACAGGTGCTGAGAAGGCCAGAACAGTCTTTATAGGGTTGCGAGATCTATACTGCTTATTAACCCCAGACCTCCTGTCCACCTGACAGTCTGCCCCACTGTGCCCTGCTGCATGTGTCCTCAAGCTATGCAGAAAAATTTAAAAACCTGAGGGACTGTAGTCACAGTCCTTTTGCATGTGGAGAAGGTTAAACAAGGCAGAGTTATCCTTGCTGGTGACCTGAACATGGTATGGGATGAGAAGATAGATAGGAAAACAGACCCCTCTAAGAGACTCCCCCCCAATCACGACCCTACCAGTCGTAGGTTCCGGGAACTTATCTGCCAGTTCACGTATTTTGACATTTGGAGGTCCCTACATCCTCTAGATAAAGATTTCACCCACTTCTCCCACCCTCACTCTACACACTCTAGGCTCGATTACTTTTTTTGCCACCCCACTGACCTAGATCTGGTCCGCTCCGTGAATATTCACCTTACCCCGTGGTCAGACCATGACCTTATCACCTTAGACATTGACTCTAGTCATACTACTAAAACCAGAGCCCCTTGGAGACTGCCACACCATCTCCTTTCGGATGTCCCGTTTAGAGAAGAGATCAGGAAAGAGATCTGCTTCACCCTCCAGACCAATGATACCCCAGAAGTTAGTGAGAATACTATCTGGGGGGCATTTAAGGCTACTCTACTAGGTCTTTTCATCCGTAAGCAGGCTCATCTCAGGAGACAGGCAGGCCTTTCCCTCTCCCAAGCACATAGCAGACTGCGGGTGCTTGAAACCCAACGGCGGATCCCTGACTCGGTAATCCACAAATCTGAGGTAGAAGACCTTAGGCGGCACATTTGCCAATTAGAATTCCGTAAAACACAATCCAATCTCCTCCGTCTGAAACACCTCCTATACTCCAAGGGCAATAAAGCAGACTCTTTACTAGCCAATAAAATCAGGCAGCGTGCAGGTGCCACTCGTATTCATGAAATCAAACAGGGCGGCCGTTCAGTCCGACTTCCTTCCCAGATTGGCCAACAGTTCCATAAATTCTACTCTGAACTTTACAAGGGAACGCCCCCTCGGACAACATAGATTCAACATAGATTCCTTCCTTCACTCCCTCGAGCTTCCCACCCTTGATGACTCTCATAAAGAGTGCATTGACTCCCCGATTACTAGCCAGGAGGTTAAATCGGTTATTAAAAAACTAAAATCTCTTAAAGCCCCTGGGCCTGATGGCTTCACAGCCATTTTCTACGAGACATACCTAGCAGAACTCGCCCCTATGCTTACTAGATTTTT
Source organism: Bombina bombina (assembly GCF_027579735.1). NCBI lineage: Eukaryota > Metazoa > Chordata > Amphibia > Anura > Bombinatoridae > Bombina > Bombina bombina. The sequence continues at coordinate 211,049,695 of NC_069505.1, forward strand.
CAATAAGGCTATGTCCACAGGGAAATTCGAAAGGGAATTCCTTGAGGCCTCCATCATCACCATTCCCAAACCCAATAAAGATCCTACCCTTTGCGCTAATTACCGACCCATTTCACTCATCAATACCGACGTTAAGATCTACGCCAAAATCCTGGCTAACTGGCTAGCTAAACTGCTCCCAACACTTATTGACCCAGACCAGGTCGGGTTCATACCAGGGAGAGAAGGCCCAGATAACACCAGGAGGCTCCTTAACATACTCCTAGAGGCCAAGAGACTGAATAGGCCACTTGCGGTGCTCTCTCTGGATGCCGAGAAGGCCTTTGACCGTGTCAGATGGAAATACCTCTGGCGGGTCTTAGAGAACTTCCAGTTCCCTACACAAATTATTTTGGCAATCAAAGCTTTATATTCCTCCCCAGTGGCCTTGGTGAGAGGACTGGGGTTTGACCCCACTCCCTTTCCTATATCTAATGGCACCCATCAGGGTTGCCCCCTTTCCCTGATTTTGTTCGCACTGGCCATGGAGCCTCTGGCTGCGGCCATCAGGACAGATAACGAGATTTCGGGAATCACCCTACACGGTACGGTCCATAAAGTAGCCCTATTTGCAGATGACACTACCTTGTTCTTCTCCAGACCCTCACGAGAGATCCCGAGACTCTTGTCCCTCCTAGAGACATTTAGTTCCCTGTCGTACTATAAATTAAATCACTCGAAATCTGAATTATTCACCTCTGGGTTTCCCGAGGAGGTCTCCAAAAACTTATGTAAAAAATATAAGTTTATCCCCAGCCATAAGTACGTATCCCATCTTGGTGTTAAATTATCCAATTCTCTCCCCCAAATTCTCGAAGATAACCTCAAACCACTTCTAACCGAGCTAAGGTCCCTGCCCACACGTTGGAACTTCAAATGTGTATCCTGGTTAGGACGCATAGCAGCTCTAAAGATGAGCTATCTCCCTAAACTCACATATGCCCTCCGCTGCCTACCATTAAGAGTTCCCAGAACTCTCTTAGTTCAGTTTCAGAGCGCCTGTACCAAATACATTTGGCAGGGTAAACCCCTAGAGTTGCTCATAATGCCCTGCAATACCCTAAAATACACGGCGGGGTTGCTTCTCCCTCTATTTTTAGGTATGCGGATGCCGCTATGCTCACTCATATTTCTCAATGGGGTGTCAAGGACTCAGACAGCAAATGGAGGTCTATTGAACAAGCCTCCCTACCTTATAACCTTACGTTAAGGTGGACGCCACCCCATTGCAGAAGGAACCTGGGAGCCTCTAACCCGATTATAAAGGAATGCCTGTCTGCCTGGGACCGCCTGAGGCATAACCCCAAGGTGGCCCCTCACCCTTCCCCAATTACCTCCGTAACTGGTCTTCTGTCTGGTTTACCGGACTCCCATCCGAACGCTTGGGCTCGGCTGGGTATTATGAAGGTGGGAGACCTATGGTCAACCCCGCCACATACAACTTTTCCCCCCTACACCCAACTCAACATAACTCCATCTACACCTTTGTATATGAAATTTGAATACTCCAGAGTTACTAGTTTCTTATTTAGGTGGGGTTTCAAACCATCTCTACCTCGACAGCTTACCATCTGGGAAGCTAGATGGCAACAGGGGCTCAGATTGGGCAAACCGCTGTCCTTACACTACTCCCTTATGGAAGGCGCTGCCCCAACTGACAAAGCCCAGCATATTCTGAAATGGGAACGGAAGTTAGACTTTACGAAATCCTCTCTAGAGTGGCAACGCACGCTCCTTTTTACAAAGAAAACCCTTCATTGCATTACCATCCTTGAAACTTACATTAAAGTGCTCACACACTGGTATTATGTCCCAGCTAGGCTTGCAAAAATCTTTCCAGAGGCCTCCCCCACTTGTTGGAGAGACTGCTCGCACATTGGAGATATGATCCACATTTGGTGGAGCTGTCCCAGACTCAAACCTCTCTGGAACAAATGTTTCTCAACATTAACCAGTTTAGGTATCAACTTACCCAGAACTCCCGAAACGGCTTTGTTTCACTTAGGTGTATGTAAATTACCCAAACATTATGGTGCACTGTGTATTTACCTTCTATCAGCAGTTAAACTTAATATAGCGAGATCTTGGAAAAGATCCCTTCCCCCAGCCTGGTCGGATATTATATCCACTATGGCATACATGTACTCTATGGAGAAGAGTATCTATTATGCCTCGGGTAGGACTGATTTCTTTGAACTGATCTGGTCCGATTGGAAAAACAGATTTGATACTCTCTGGCTCCCCACCTTTGACACTTAAATGGTAGTACACCCCTAACCACATAAGCAGTAGATCTGACCTCACCCTTACACATTTGAACTAACCCCCTTTTGAAGTAATCTTAGCGTATCTTCATACCCTTTTCCCCTTCCCTCTCCCCCCCCTTCCCCACCCTCTTGACGATAACCTATGTCCTGTTAGGACACTGACTCCCTTTTCATAGAAATTTACTTTATGTCTGTAATGATTACGTAAATGCTATGATGTATGATGTATTTGTACTTGATGTACGATTGTCTCGTACAGTTGTTGTATCTATTACACCTTTATCTCAACAAAAATCAATAACAAATACAATTATAAAAAAAAAATAAAAAAATAAATACAAACTTACCTGTGAAATAAAAATAAAACCTAAGCTAGCTACAATGTAACTATTAGTTATTTTGTAGCTAGCTTAGGGTTTATTTTACAGGTAAGTTTGTATTTAGTTTTAAATAGGAATTAGTTAGTTATTAATAGTAGGTTTAGTTTATATTTATTTTAATTATATTTAAGTTAGGGGGTGTTAGGGTTAGGGTTACGTTAGGGTTAATAGGTTTATTATAGCGGGCAGACGGCAGATTAGGGGTTAATAATATTGAAATATAGTGTTTGCGATGCGGGAGGGCAGCGGTTTAGGGGTTAATAAATTTAAGTAGGTAGTGGCGACATTAAGTGCGGCAGATTAGGGGTTAATAAGTGTAGGTAGGTGGCGACGACATTGGAGGTGGCAGATTAGGGGTTAATAAGTGTAGGTAGGTGGCGGCGACATTGGGGGCGGCAGATTAGGGGTTAATAAGTGTAATGTAGGTGTTGGCTATGTCAGGGGCGGCAGATTAGGGGTGTTTAGACTCTGTGTTTATGTTAGGGTGTTTAAACATAAAAAAAATTTCCCCATAGACATCAATGAGGCTGCGTTACGGAGCTTTACTCTCCGCGATTGCAGGTGTTAGGCTTTTTTTTAGCCAGCTCTCCCCATTGATGTCTATGGGGAAATCGTGCACGAGCACGTCATAACACCGCTTGTATTTGGGTGCGGTATGGAGCTCAACGCAACCATATCGCCCGCACAAGCCGTTTTTTTGAAAACCTGTAAAAGCAGCGCTATTAAAGGTGAGCGGTGGAAATAACTTGCAAGTTATTAGTGAGCCAGCCATAATGCAAAACTTGTAATCTGGCTGATAGTAAGTAATAATATAAGTAGTAGGAAGCATCAAGTCAAATATAGACCACTTTTGGGTCTCGTATAGCAAATCACACTTCTATAATAATGTAACGGACACATATTTGTTAACATAGTGTGAGATCATGACAGAGAAAAAACAAATTTACCATAGTAAACTAAACAAAACCAAGCTCCACATTAAAAATGAACTGTAAAACCAATAAACTTTATTTGAGACATATTCAACAGTTGCCATGAAAAAAATTTAAATGTATCCCATATTCAGGGCTACATGCCACATTATTCTATGTTTCAAAGTTTCACTACTGGGATAGTAGGCCCCTTTAACAATTTGCCTTTTCTTATCAACATTAAAGAAAAAATTGGAACCTTGAGGCAAGTGATATGTGCTGTGAGAAAAACAATGGATTTGTCCCTTAGTCTCATATTTAACAAGAATATAACTGTAGCAGGGAAGGGGAAAATATATATAATAACCCTCAGAAGGACTAATATTTTATAGTTCTGTAGACAGAGATGTAAATTAAGTTGAAATAGGCAAACGTGCTGCTAACACTTCTTATGGATCTTATCATTCACTACTGACTGCACAGCCATTCTGGCAGTTGGAATCAATCAGTCATAGGAATTAAAGAAAAATTAGTTATAGGGAAAAACCAATAAGCTATATCTGAGACACTTCTTATGGATCTTATCATTCGCAAAATAATAGGGGAGAAGGAGATAAAGTCAACTCCAGATTCCATATCATCCATAGTGGATGACAAATTTATAACTGAAGTATATTTATTATCTCATGTTTAGGAATATGGGGAAATAAAAGCTTAGCTTACTCATAAATGTTGGGGTAGAATATGGCTTGTGCTTCAATAAATGGTTATTGGGTTGGATACCCTATTATCAATATTGATCAGTAAGCTACTAGAGTCCCCTCTTACCAAACACAGATACAACTATAAGCTGGGCAGTCTTGGCCACTGACTGCACAGCCATTCTGGCAGCTGGAATCAATCAGCTGGAATTACAGAAAAATTAGTTATAGGGAACAAGATATGATTAGATACTAATGTGTAACTAAAGGTGGCTATGGCAGATTATCCAGACTATATATATATTGTAAAATAATAAAGTCTTACATTAGCAAAGGAGAGACTAGCTCATAACTGGGTAGTAAGGTAAAATTGCATAACTCATATAAGTCCAGAGCCCCTTAATGCTATCTCACCCAAAAGATCTTCCTAAGTGTAAGCAAAGGAGTATCACAATATATTCCCTACTAGCGAGGTTTTACAATAATAAGAAACCTGTATGAAACGGCTTGCATGTGATATTGTAGTCTAGCAAAACATAGCAAAATGATTACAGCACTACAGTATTATAACTCGCTTTGTACAGGATATTTTATGAAAAATAAAAAACATCTTCTACTGCTAATGGAAAAACTAACCAATAACTGGGCAAACAGTAAAATAACCAACCATAGACATGTCTAAAGTCCTCTTAATGAAATCTCCAACAAATATCCTTTTTTTTCCCCCATAATAATTTCCCTGCTAGCAAGTGGAGGCTGTAGTGATAGCCATGAGACAGTTCCTCCACCCTATACCCATTGCAAACAATACCCCTGTCTCTGGTAACTGTACTTGAAGGGGGTCACATAGATCCTTTAGGGTAGTCTCCACATATCTCTGTGGTGAACCAGATTTGCAGAGTGATGATGAGCTTCTGACCAAACTTGAAGAACTCGAAGCCGCTACGTGGTACTACAGAAATGTGAACACTTCCTTGGGATCGACTAGAGAAATGTCCAGCTCCCTTCCTCTGGTAACCTCTATTTCTGTGACAGTAAATTTATGTTCTGGTTTGTTTAGCTTGCTTCGCAGTTGCCTGCCCCTTGGACATTGATTAGGCTCCTCTTCCCTTGTCAGTATGAGCGGGTGAGTATTTTTCTGGCTGATCTTTATTTCTTGTACAGCCGGTAGAGCCAAGACCAGAAAAGATGGAGGCTCATTTACTCTGCCAGGATCCCATGTTTTCTGCTCACTAACAGTAAGCTTCATTCGGTCTCGGAACTGAGTTGATGTGCTGATTATACTGTTGGTATAACTGACCATGGGGTTAAGTTGTAGACAGGACTCCATCCTATGTCCCGCATGGTTTGTGTAAGAACTAAGTGGCCGAGAATATAGTTAACCTCAACCTCGAAGAGCCATTTGTACACTTATTCTTAGGAGTGGAGTACACAGGACAGTTGACAAACACTCAGAGAGACTTACGCCAACCTCTTCCTCAGTGCAAGGTATATGAGAAGCATTCGTTTGAAACTGAGGTTGGGATACCATATCATGCTCGCTTGTCACATATCCAGGAACATTTTCCATAATTGTGTATCTCCCTCCGGCTAGGGTTGCCACCTCAGCCATGTTTTCGTGGACACTTAAGAGTTACACATGCTGCAGGGTGTGCAGGGAGTAACATGTATTGTGTTTCTGGACAGCACTATTCATATTCCTCTCTGCACACCCTGCAGCATGTGTAACTTATAAGTGTTCTGTATTTTTTTTTTTTTTTTCAAAATCTTTTATTGAGGTTTTGTACAGTGACAGAATAAACAATAAAAATACACAGTATCGTCAGGCTGACACAATATAGTGATTAAACAATGAGATAAAGCTTGACTTCAAAAATAGTAATAACTTCATAATTAGTAGAAGCAAAGAACCAGGCATTAATAGCAAGATAATGCACATATAAATTAAACCTTATTTTTCTATATGGTATTGTATAGTATGTGTATATGGACAGTGAAGGGAAAGCTGCAGGCAAGAGCTGCTCTATATAGGGGGGGGGGAATTGGGAGGGAGGGCGGGCAATCTAATTGTTGATATAAGCAATGAGAGAGTTAATAAAATAGTTAATAAAGAACTCACATTTAAATGAACATGACAACTATAGGCTGGGTAAATATAATTGTAGTCGACAAGATATTAGTGTAGGCATAATATGAGATATAATTGATGAAAATTAATAGAAATTAAAGTGATGGTAAACTCACTATAATGACAATGCTATTTCCTAAAGCTTTTATTTCAAATATACCTTGTATATTCTTATTTCTTTACTAATCAATGTTTAAGACAGAGTAAATTACTTTTTTTATTTGCAGGATTGCCTGTCCCTGGCCGCCTCCGTGTAAAAAATACTGATTGTGAAATTTGATTGACATATGGCGCATCCAATAGCAGATGCACCATACGCCCTATGTATTTGATCTTCAGCACGCTCCCGTGCCGCTGCTTTGAGGGCTCTGAATTAGCAATGCACACTGCGCAAGTGCAGTTATCAGATGAGCCGACAGCGGCCTCATGTAAACAGACTGTTTACATGAGGCCGCTGTCGGCTCGTCTGATAACAGACGCAGCTCTCCCGCTCAGGGAGGTAGAACTAACGGTGAGTGCGGCTTGTTTAGCTTGGTGCAGGTTATGCATTGTCCGGGCATGCCTTGTGGTAGGATCAAAGCTAAGCTCATAGTGGGAATAACTGCATATCCCTCACATATAGATGTCACACCCCTTGATAATTAGTAAATACTCTTCACAATCTAGAACACTATAAATAGGGGATATTTCACTTCCTATAATTCTTCAGTGCCTGATAACTTTTTGCTTTAAAAAAACACGAGATCTCACACAATCCTCCAAAGCTGCATATCCCTCACATATAGATGTGCATATCCCTCACATATAGATGTGCATATCCCTCACATAACAGTTTGTTTACATGAGGCCGCTGTCGGCTCATCTGATAACTGCACTTGCGCAGTGTGCATTGCTAATTCAGAGCCCTCAAAGCAGCGGCACGGGAGCGTGCTGAAGATCAAATACATAGGGCGTATGGTGCATCTGCTATTGGATGTGCCATATGTCAATCAAATTTCACAATCAGTATTTTTTACACGGAGGCGGCCAGGGACAGGCAATCCTGCAAATAAAAAAAGTAATTTACTCTGTCTTAAACATTGATTAGTAAAGAAATAAGAATATACAAGGTATATTTGAAATAAAAGCTTTAGGAAATAGCATTGTCATTATAGTGAGTTTACCATCACTTTAAATAGGCCACTCTTGGGTCATTTGTTCGACTTTAAGCGTGTGGGCCGTAATGATTTATACAACTTCAGGTAAGTAAAAGTATAATAACATAGTATAATATAAAGAAGCTCTCTCCATGTTTGGGCATCCAGAAGAGGTCATTAAAAAACATTATGATCTAACTCCTTGTAAGTCAAATATGGGAAAAGTAACTACCAAACCCTACTAAAAATTTTCAACCATTTATGACGTTAAAATAAAAAGAGATCAAGTATGGTAAGATAAAGAAACTTCCAGTATATTTAGGGATCTAGAGGAGATTATATTGGACTATTGGAAGTTCGCTCACTTTATGACAAATATGATAGGTACACTTATAAGACCTTAGTTGTCAGTTTCAATACATCAAATTTGGCTTCGGAGAGGTCTATATTAGTAAATAAGAAGTTATAAGTCTAATGGGGTCTGCTTACGCACTCTATTTTATTATCAAGATGTAGGACATATAAAGAAAAGGTGTTAGTAAGTGCCTTGCCTTTATAGTATATTACTTGGCTATAGTAACTGGCAAGGCTGAAGCAAATTGTTGCAGCCTCAGACAGTACGCTTGAACAATGTAATGAGTAAAAATAGGGTATTCCTTAAAGAGTATTGGTAGCATTAAATGTATAGCAAACTAGCATGTAGAATTGCAAAATAACCCTAACCGGAGATAAACACACTCATCAGATAAGTAATATTGTTTAGGCACTATCACATGTGGAAGCATACATACATACATGACCTTTCAATAAGTAGTATAAGCATATTAGAGGATATGCAATATGAACATATCAGTAGCCCCCACATATAAACAGATAGAAGATGCTATATACCTATGCATTTTAAATAACATTATTCCAGTTATATGCTGAATGAAATAGTACAAGCTCTCAAATCTAATACCCAGCACAGATGAATTGTTCCAATATAGGTCTTGACATACAAGAGGATACCTCTAAACACTTTATATCATAGGCTGATTCACTTTTTAAGTTATAAAAAAAAAAAACTCTTCTCTTATAATGTGCTAGCAGTATCCACTTAAAAAGTAAAGACCCTAGTAATTTTCATATTTCCACTAAGTGGCATAGAGGATGAATTCTCTTAGTTAGTACCTATAGATTGTTCTTATGCAAATCTGAAAAATGTTTGCTCGAAACAGTCCTGTAACCTAAATATAATAGGAGGTTGTGCTGCGTATGTCCTCTAGTGTGTTCGGGAAAACAAGGGAAACCAACTTTCAGAAAATAAACTAGTATACAAAGATAACATCAAACTGAACTTTACACTTATGTTAATTAAGTCTGGTCATACAAAGGCATAGTATATTCAGATATTGATAACTATAAAACCAAAACATAATGAATAATGTGATTTAAACTAGGTAAAGTCCCAGATGCTTTTATTATTTCTTGGCCTTAGCCTATTCCCTTATTCCGAGGCGTGAACCGTTCATTCCAAAGTGCATAGGGGAGCTTGAATGGGATCTGGAAACTGCTGACAAGTGTGACAATGTGGGTTATAACATAGTTCTGAGTAATAGGAAAACCAGCTAAACCGAAGGCTATGCATTTAATGTATCCTGGTAGATGTTCTGGGCTGGTAGGTTGAATTTTTGGAATTGTTGAGATCGACTTCTCCAGAGACTTCAAATCAGTATTACAGGCTCTCTGTATGAACCCAATTGCAATGGGCGGCAGCCGCCATGTATTAACCACCTCCACTAGACGTGCAGCGCCACCAACACCGGCAGCAGACCTCACAGTACCCCGAAAATAGCCCAGAGCCAGCAATCCAGATCTCCGCATGAGGATGCAAATAACCTGTCAGCGGTAAGGTGTTAGCAAATTGCTGTGTTTTATCCCTGAAAATTAGAACGTTTTCAAATGGAGATAGTGATATAGAGCTCCTTCCATTGCGAAACTAATTACTGCGCTCAGAGAAGTATCATGTGGAGAAGACTTTGTGTGGGTCTGTTGTGCATTCACTCTCCACCCCGAAGGGATGGCCACATCTTCTTCGTCTGTAAAGGAGAGTTGCAGGCTAAGTTTCTTGCTCTCTGAAGAATCTTGCTCCAGATATTCCGTTTCTAGCACAGAAGTTAGTGCTCTTGCGTTAAGCTGGAAGGTCTTGTCGTTCTCAGTGGAATCTATATCAGCCACCATTTTAGGTGTTGAGTTGACCTCCCCTACATTCTGATCTCTGATTATAAGTGTTAGGTCATGGAAGCTGCAATACATCTTCTCCTCCAATTTGTCAAGTGATGCTTGCATCTGTTTGTAAAAGTCTGCCATATTTGATTGAGTAGCAGAGGATTCTGTATGAATAAGGCTGTTGCTGTAAAGCAAGTGATCACTTCTGCCTCGTGGTCATTTCAGTCGGCATAGACCCAAACAAATGTCGTAGTCGATGCTTAAAGCTTCATTAGATTAGCCTTTAAAAAGGTTGCTTTCCCCCTTCAGGAATATAGATCGAGGACTTAGTTAGGAAATATGAATTATGCTCTCTTTTAAGCTAAATGTTTGTAAATTTTGCAGGACGTCATGAGCTGTGCGTCTTGTCTCTACTGTAGTTAGCTCCCCCCCCTAGTGTTCTGTATTTTAAGGGACGGGTGGCAACCCTACCTTCGGCAGGTATTGTCATATATTTTCCTCTGCCCCTTTAACATCCACTTTTCCTCTGCCCCTTAACCTGGATTCAGCTTACCTTTTGCCCACCACCTCTCAATCAATAAATAGCAGCTGCACCATTCCTCATTGCTTTGTTATTGAATAGCTCTCTTACACTCCTTCAGGATCTCTCTGACTGTGATTCACCTAATCATATATATAAACATAAATATAAATCAAGTAGATTATGAGTTTTGTTTGCTACAGGGTTTTTAACGAACGCAACAAAAGTTGTGTTATTTAATCCCCTATAGCGCAGCTATTACAAGTTTTGAAACAGCCAAATTTCAGTAGCTCTCATTCTATTGGCTGATTTGAAGAGCCAATAGGATTGCAGTAGCTCTCATCCTATTGGTTGATTTGAATTTCCAAAATCAAATCAGCCAATAGGAATGCAAGGGACACCATTTTGAATCACATACTGTCACGGATACCAGGCTGCAAGGGTTAAACCCCTACCCCCTATAACCTCACCCCTGTTATTTCTCAGTGGTTTTGGGCTCCTCAGAGCAACCACAATCCCTGGAAGCTTTGGTTTGCTTGTCTTGTGAAAAGCTGGTGTATAACCAGGAAAACCCTCCTAGGATGGCCGGGTCCCTGAAACTCCCGGACAGCCTGAGAGGGGTTAGGTGGGTGTCCGTTGTGAGGACCCCCCTAAATTCAACAGGCTGTATCTCCGGTCCCCAATAATGAACCACGCCGCCTTTTGGACTGCGGCATCTGGCCGAGAGCTTTCAAATGACACCCTGGAAGTACTGCTACTCCCTCGGGATCACCCCAAAACCGTCACCACTGTGTCCTGGGATTCTGCGGGACTATGGTTGCTATGGAGGCACCGGTCAGTCTGGAAGGGCGGGAATGGCGGGAAAACTGTGGCATTGTCTCCCTGTTTTATCAAGATGTGTGTTTGTGTATAAAAGATGTGTGTTTGTCCCAATAAAGTCAGTTCTTATTTCACCTGAATGCTAGTCTGTCTAGTCATTAAGTTTGGCTCCTGCTAGAATCACTTTCCTGTGCTACATAGCATTTTGTTCCAGGCAGCGGAAGGACCCCTTTGGTGGAGCTACCCAGTCAGGGTAGCTGGGGATCCATCACATTGGTTGGCAGCGGTGGGATGCTTCTGTATACCTGGAATGTCCAAAACACCAACTGAAGATCTTGCCAGATGAAGCAGTACCATGGGCTCCGGAAGGAAGAATTGGGAACGTTGCTGCAGGCTAGAGAGAAAGTAACTGGCAACAAGACAAAGGGAGTACTCTTAGCCGAACTGATGGAGGACAATCGGGCTAGCGAACCGGCCGGTGGGTCGGACAGCGACCAAAGTGGAGAACGACCAAGTACAGCCTCCACTCAAGGGACTACAGTGTCCAACATGCAGCGGCAGGTACAGTGGCAACTGGCTCTCTATGGACCTAACCCCCCCGAGGAGATCATTACTTGGATAGTGACTGACGCCACCAAGGTGCATATGTTGGAGCTTCAGAAGTCTATGGGGGGGTCATGCCCGATCTCCTGGACTCCCCTTCCCGGCCCAAGAAACTACCTCACGGGGCTTTCCGAACATTCCAGGATGATGAGAGCGAGGATATCGACCGCTATTTACAGCTGTTCGAGACCCAGTGCTGGATGCATGGGGTCACTGATGCTGACAGGGTTACTATTCTCATTGTGAAACTGTCCGGTAGGGCCCTGGAGGCTTTCCACACTGTCCCTTCCGAGGACTAAGACAACTATGACCGGGTGAAGGAGCGTGTCCTTGCCCGGTATGGACTCACACCGGAGGCTCACCGGCTAAGATTCCGGGGGCTACAAAGACAAGAGGAGCAGCCATATACCGAGTTTGCCCACTGCTTAGCTTGGTCTTTGAACTCCTTGGTTACTTGGTGCCACATCACCACCCTAGACGAAGCTTTTCAACTCCTCCTCTTGGAGCAGTTCTACAACCGCACCCCAGCAGAGATAAGGGACTGGGTAAAGGACATGGGACCCAGAACAGCTGACTAAGCCACTGCCCTGGCTGATCAGTATGTGGATGCCTGGCACCAGGTGGCCACAGACCTCCGGCCGGCAACCTGCTCAGCTCCAGCCCCAGCTTGACCCCCAACAGTGTTTTTTGTACTCTGTGATGTTCTAATACATAACATTAAACACAATTTGGCATATCTGGATATCCACTTTTTTTGTTCTTCTTTCCCCAACAGTTTTTAGGCAGCCCCAGACCCGGCTGCCCTGTGTGTACCCGGCCGGAGGCAGCAATTCCCGGTGGTGTTATGGGTGTGGACACCCAAGCCATGTTGTATGGAACTGCCCAACAAGACAAAGAAACCCCCCAGCCCAGCCACCAAGGAACCCTGCACCAACTCTCTGGGGGACTCCTCAAGCCCGCACCTTCCAGGTCGCTGTCCATTGTGTGCATACAGCGAGCTCCGACCCCTATGCTGAGTGGACAGGAGAAGAAGTGGGTGTCTTGCACCATGTCAGCTCAGTGGGCCAAGACAACCGACACCAACATCGGCAAAATGTCTGGGTCAACGAGCAGGTGGCTCAAGGAATGAGAGATACGGGGGCCACAATCTCTATGATTCAGCCTCACCTCGTTCCCCCCTCTGGCTGCACTGGATGGATCCTCGCTGTAGGGGTAGCGGGAGGTGCTGTTCTGAGGGTCCCTACAGCCTGGATCCATTTGGACTGGAAAACCGACGCCCGCAATGTAGAAGTGGGGGTTATGCAAAACATCCCTGCTGAGGTCCTGTTGGGAAATGACCTCTGCCACCTTGTCTCTGCCTTTTTGGGGAATACCACTCCGGACACCTGCCCTGTGACTACCTGCCAGCAGGCCAGATTCCAGGCCACCTCACCAACTCCGTGGACCCAGGTAAGACCTACTGCCCGACTCCTACCTTACCCCAACTGACCGTCCCCACTAAACCCGAACTTGCCGACACCCCCTCCTTGGCAACCCCTTCCGACTTCGCCAAAGAGACCTTGAGCAACCCGACCCTAGTCCCTTACCGAGACTGAGTAGGTGCTGACGCCCAGGGCCCCGGAGACGAACAGTTCCAGTGGGAGGGCAAGCTCCTGTACCGGATCTCCAAGAGGAGAAAAGGACCGGTGCCCAAACGCCAGCTGGTCGTACCGAATAAGTTTCGGTCCAACCTGCTGAAAATAGGGTATGACATTCCCTTAGCTGGCCACTTAGGAAAGCAAAGGACCCACCACTGCTTGACTCAAACCTTCTTCTGGCCAGGCATTACAGCCGATATTAAGGAATACTGTAATTCCTGTGAGGTTTGCCAGAAGGTAGGAAAGACGGGTGATCATACGAAAGCCCCCCTCCATCCCCTGCCCATTATTGATGAACCCTTTAGCCGAGTAGCAGTAGACATCGTGGGGCCATTAGCTCGGTCCAGCCCCTCAGGGAAGAAATACATCCTTACGGTGGTAGACTATGCCACCCGATACGCAGAGGCAATCCCCTTGGCCAATATCCAGGTGGAGACCATAGCAGATGCGATGCTCCGGATATTCACCAGGGTAGGCTTCCCTCGGGAAGTGCTTTCCGATCAGGGAACACAGTTCACTGCGGAAATCACTCAACAACTCTGGAAGTTGTGCGGGATTAAACCCCTGCACAGCGCCCCTTACCATCCCCAGACGAATGGGCTGTGTGAGAGTTTTAACGGGACCCTAAAGCAACTGCTTCGGATGTTCTCAGCCACTCACAGGAACTGGGAGAAATTCCTGCCGCATCTCCTCTTTGCATATCGAGAGGTGCCTCAGGAATCCACAGGCTTTTCCCCTTTAAACTACTGTATGGTTGAAAGGTTAGGGCCCCGCTACATTTGGTACGAGCCCACTGGGAGGGAGCCACAGGGGGAGAAGAGCACTCTGTTGTGGGGTACGTACTCCAGCTCAGAGACCAGCTGCAGGACCTGGCAGCCCAGGTCCGTGAGAACCTTCATGCCTCTCAGCACAAACAGAAGCAAAGGTACGATCGCAATGCCCGTACCCGAACCCTGATAGTGGGACAGAAGGTCCTTGCCCTGAAGCCGGTCAAAACAGACAAGCTACAGGACTCTTGGCAAGGACCCTACTAGGTTGTGGAACAACTGAACAACACCACATACCTGGTAGCGAAGTGTTCAGATGAAAGGATCCGTCTGACCTTTCATGTGAACATGTTGAAGGCATACATAGAAAGACCCAGAGATGTGGCCGCTATCTGTGCGCCAGACTCTGAAAGTCTTCCAATGCCGGAGCTGCCCAGACTTACTGACGCCCCCCAGGGGGTGGATGGCATATCCCTAGACGACAGGTTAGAGCCCGGACAGAAAAGACAGGTCCGGCGACTCCTAGAACAGAGAAGTGACATGTTCTCTACTGTCCCTGGGTTTACCACCACAGCCATCCACCGGGTGGAGACCCCAGGACAGACCCGCCTGCGACAGGCAGCCTACAGGGTCCCAGAGGCTGTCAGGGAAAGTATGTCCCGGGAGTGTTGGACCTCAGTGTCATTGAACCGTCCAACAGTCCCTGGGCCTCCCCGGTAGTACAACAGAACCATCACTGACGCCTATCCCATGCCCCGAGTAGATGACCTGTTAGATCGAATCGCCCGGGGCCACTTCCTGACCACCCTCGACCTATGCAAGGGTTATTAGCAAATTCCGCTCGACCCTGAGTCCACCCCCAAGTCTGCCTTCATCACTCCCTTTGGCTTATACCAGTTTAAGGTCATGCCGTTTGGAATGAAGAACGCCTGCGCCACTTTCCAAAGAATGGTAGACCGCTAGTTAGATGGCCTCCAGGACTATGCCTGTGCATACCTGGATGACATCGCTATCTATAGCGAGACCTGAGAGGACCATCTGGTCCACCTAGGTGTTGTCTTAGATCGTTTTCGAGCCGCCGGCCTAACCTTGAAGCCTGATAAGTGTACCATTGGGCGCTCTGAGGTCCAATACTTGGGCCACCGAGTCGGCTGCGGTAAGCAGCAACCCGAACCGACCAAAGTCGAGGCAGTGGCTAACTGGCCCACCCCCAGGGCCAAAACCCAAGTCCTTGTCTTTCTGGGTACTGCAGGCTACTACCGGAGGTTTGTCCCCAATTACAGCACCCGCGCCAAATCCCTGACTGACCTGACCCGTAAACTACTTCCCCAACAGGTCCTGTGGTCCCCTGAGTGTGAACAAGCCTTCCAGAGTCTTAAGTCTGCCTTAATCTCTGCTGCAGTACTGGCCGCTCCTAACCCAGCCAAACGTTTTTCTGTCCACACAGATGCCTCCATGTTCAGGTTGGGGGCCATACTAAGTCAGGCAGACGAGGAAGGAAAGGACCACCCCGTTGCCTACCTCAGTCAAAAACTGCTACCCCGGGAAGTAGGCTACGTGGCGGTTGAGAAAGAGTGTCTGGTGCTGGAATGGGCTTTGAAGAAGTTGCAGCCCTACCTATATGGAAGACCCTTCACCATCCTCACTGACCATAATCCCATTGTATGGCTCAACCGAGTTTCCGGGGACAACGGGAGATGCAATGGGAATGCTGACGGACTTTCCCGGCAGACTGAAGTGGCATAAATTCCTTGGACATCCCCAGGCCGACCCATATGTGGATCTAGCTGGGTCTGCCGAACTGGAGGGGGGGAGATGTCATGGATAGCAGGCTGCAAGGGTTAAAACCCTACCCCCTATAACCTCACCCCTGTTGTTTCTCAGTGGTTTTGGGCTCCTCAGAGCAACCACAATCCCTGGCAGCTTTGGTTTGCTTGTCTTGTGAAAAGCTGGTGTATGACCAGGAAAACCCTCCTAGGATGGCCGGGTCCCTGGAACTCCCGGTCGGCCACCTCACAACGGACACCCGCCTAACCCCTCTCAGGCTGTCCGGGCTCCTGGAACTCCCGGTCAGCCACAGAACAGCAGGACACCCGCTAAATGTACCCCTGGTCGCTCCAGCAACCATGTGCCCCAGAGCTCCGCTCTGTTGGGGATTAGTATCCCACAAGGAGGACAAGAGGTGGGGGAATTACCGGAGGGGAGCTTCTTTGGGAACGGAGGGTTTAGACACCCCTTCCCCCATAACTTCAACGGGCTGTATCTCCGGTCCCTAATAACAAACCATGCCGCTTTTTGGACTCCGGCATCTGGGGACCGAGAGCTTTCAAATGATACCCTGGAAGTGCCGCCGCTCTTCCCCCGGGATCACCCCAAAACCGTCACCACTGTGTCCTGGGATTCTGTAGGACTATGGTTGCTATGGAGGCACCGGTCAGTCTGGAAGGGCGGGAACGGCGGGACAACTGTGGCATTGTCTCCCTATTTTATCAAGATGTATGTGTGTATAAAAGATGTGTGTTTGTCCCAATAAAGTCAGTTCTTATTTCACCTGAATGCTAGTCTGTCTAGTCATTTAGGTGGGCTCCTGCTAGAATCCCTTTCCTGTGCTACATAGCATCTTGCTCCAGGCAGCGGAAGGACCCCTTTGGCGGAGCTATCCAGTCGGAGTAGCCGGGGATCCGTCACACGTACCTTGCATTGAAGTATACGGTGCCACACCAGATGTCTTCAGGATGGACCCGCACCACCGGGATGAAGATAGAAGACGCCGCCAGGATGAAGATAGAAGATGCCACCTGGATGAAGATAGAAGAGGCCGCCGGGATAAAGATAGAAGATGCCGCCTGGATGAAGATGGAGCTGCCGGGCTGAAGATTCTTCAAGCAGAACTTCAGCAACTGTGAGTACCTAAAGAGGGGTTAGTGTTAAGATGTTTTAAACTTTTTTTGGGGTGGGTTTTTTTTTTTTTAGTTTAGGGTTTGGGCTTTTCGTAGAGCTAAATGCCCTTTTCAGGGCAATGCAAAAGAGCTAAATGCCCTTTTAAGGGCAATGCCCATACAAATACCCTTTTCAGTGCAATGGGTAGCATAGGTTTTTGTTAGCGTTAGGTTTTTTATTTTGGGGGTTTGGTTGGGTGGTGGGTTTTACTGTTGGGGGGTCTTTGTATTTTTTTTACAGGTAAAAGAGCTGTTTAACTTAGGGCAATGCCCTACAAGAGGTCCTTTTAAGGGCTATTGGTAGTTTATTGTAGGCTAGGGGTTTTTTTATTTTGGGTGGGCTTTTTTATTTTGATAGGGCTATTAGATTAGGTGTAATTATTTTTTATTTTTGATCATTTCATTTGTTATTTTTCGTAATTTAGTGTTTGTAATTTTTTTGTAAATTAGTATTTTTTATTTTTTGTAATTAGATACTTTTTTGTAATTTTTATAGTAGTGTAGGGATTTAATTTAAAATTAAGATATGGAACGTTTAATTTTAATATAAAGTTAGGGGGTGTTAGGTTTAGGAGTTACTAGTTTAAATTAGTTTATTGCGATGTGGGGGCTTTCGGTTTAGGGGTAAATAGTTTAATTTAGTATATTTCATTGTGGGGCACTTGCAGTTTAGGGGTTAATAGGTTTATTATAGTGGTGGGGTTGTAGGGCTTAATAACTTTAGTATAGTGGGGGCGATGTGGGCTGATGGCAGATTAGGGGTTAATTATATTTAAATAATGTTTCCAATGCAGGAGGGCTGCAGTTTAGGGATTAATAACTTTATTATAGTGGCTACGATGGGGAGCAGCGGAATAGGGGTTAATACATTTTATTAGTGGTGGCGATGTTGGGAGCGGCAGATTAGGGGTTAATAAGTGTAGGTAGGTGGCGACGACATTGGAGGCGGCAGATTAGGGGTTAATAAGTGTAGGTAGGTGGCGGCGACATTGGGGGCGGCAGATTAGGGGTTAATAAGTGTAATGTAGGTGTTGGCTATGTCAGGGGCGGCAGATTAGGGGTGTTTAGACTCTGTGTTTATGTTAGGGTGTTTAAACATACATTTTTTTTCCCCATAGACATCAATGGGGCTGCGTTACGGAGCTTTACTCTCCGCGATTGCAGGTGTTAGGCTTTTTTTAGCCAGCTCTCCCCATTGATGTCTATGGGGAAATCGTGCACGAGCACGTCATAACACCGCTTGTATTTGGGTGCGGTATGGAGCTCAATGCAACCATATCGCCCGCACAAGCCGTTTTTTTGAAAACCTGTAAAAGCAGCGCTATTAAAGGTGAGCGGTGGAAATAACTTGCAAGTTATTAGTGAGCCAGCCATAATGCAAAACTCGTAATCTGGCTGATAGTAAGTAATAATATAAGTAGTAGGAAGCATCAAGTCAAATATAGACCACTTTTGGGTCTCGTATAGCAAATCACACTTCTATAATAATGTAACGGACACATATTTGTTAACATAGTGTGAGATCATGAAAGAGAAAAAACAAATTTACCATAGTAAACTAAACAAAACCAAGCTCCACATTAAAAATGAACTGTAAAACCAATAAACTTTATTTGAGACATATTCAACAGTTGCCATGAAAATAATTTAAATGTATCCCATATACAGGGCTACATGCCACATTATTCTATGTTTCAAAGTTTCACTACTGGGATAGTAGGCCCCTTTAACAATTTGCCTTTTCTTATCAACATTAAAGAAAAAATTGGAACCTTGAGGCAAGTGATATGTGCTGTGAGAAAAACAATGGATTTGTCCCTTAGTCTCATATTTAACAAGAATATAACTGTAGCAGGGAAGGGGAAAATATATATAATAACCCTCAGAAGGACTAATATTTTATAGTTCTGTAGACAGAGATGTAAATTAAGTTGAAATAGGCAAACGTGCTGCTAACACTTCTTATGGATCTTATCATTCACCACTGACTGCACAGCCATTCTGGCAGTTGGAATCAATTTATTATAGTGGTGGGGTTGTAGGGCTTAATAACTTTAGTATAGTGGGGGCGATGTGGGCTGACGGCAGATTAGGGGTTAATTATATTTAAATAATGTTTCCGATGCAGGAGGGCTGCAGTTTAGGGATTAATAACTTTATTATAGTGGCGACGATGGGGAGCGGCGGAATAGGGGTTAATACATTTTATTAGTGGTGGCGATGTTGGGAGCGGCAGATTAGGGGTTAATAACTTTAATATAGTGTTTGCAATGCGGGAGGGCCTCGGTTTAGTGGTTAATAGGTAGTTTATGGGTGTTAGTGTACTTTGCAACACTTTAGTTATGAGTTTTATGTAACAGTTTTGTTGCGTAAAACTCATAACTACTGCTCTCAGATGGCGGTACCGATCTTGTCGTTATAGAGTGTAACGCAAGCTTTTTAGCCTCACCGTAAAACTCGTAATGGCTGCGCTATGGAAGTCCCATGAAAAAAACGTAATTTTTACGAGCGCAAGACTGACGTTGCGTTACAGGCTAAAAGGCTTGCGGTACAGCTATACCGATAAGACTCGTAATAGCTGCAATGCTGTTTTAACGCTGAAATGGCCATTTTTTCAGCGTTAAAAGACGAACGCACAACTCGTAATCTACCTGTATGTTATTTAAACAAACAATCTCAGCAGTTGTGACCTATGCTTTACTTCTCGCACAGGCCTTGATTATTGAGATCCTCACGCTGCTCAAACAATGCAGTTCTAAAATGGCTTTTAGGCCTGAGGAGATGCGTGTCACACAGCTGTCTGAAAGAACATAGGCAAAAACGCAGTCAGGACATCCACTCTTAACATCTGTCGGATACCAGTTGAACAGATGATCACATAGGTGTAAGATAGTGTAGATTTGCTTCAGAAAAAAACACATAAAATCTCGAGATCGGATGAAGAGGAGCCTCCACGCCGCTGAGGACCGCCGCTGCTGATGACCGCCTCTCCGGAACTGCTCATCGGGGAAGACCGCTCCACTCTGCCTTCGCTCTGGATGAAGATAGAAGATGATGGAGCCGCCTGGAAGAAGACCTTAACCGCCGGACTTCAGGAATGGTAAGTCTTAGGCTTTTGTTTTATTTTTTGGGTTGGCTTTTTCATTTTTTTGATTAGGGTTTTTTGGGCTGCAAACGAGCTGATTGCCCTATTAAGGGCAGTAAAAGAGCTGAATGCCTTTTTAAGGGGTTGGTTGGGTGAGGTTTTTTACTGTTATATTACTACTAGGCGATAAGCCTGCTCAGAGGGCAGTCTATGTTTAAAAAATACAAACCCCAAAGGTAATATTACAAAAAATAACAAATTTAAAATTACAGAAATAAATAAACAAAGCTATCTAATATAAAAAATTTCAACCTAAACTAATACCCCTATAAAAAAAAAAAATCCCCCCCAAAACACCCCTTAATCTAATACTAAACTGGTAAATTGTTTAGGTAAAGGAGGTGTTTAACTTAGGGCAAAGCCCTACAAAAGCCCTTTTAAGGGCTATTAGTAGTTTAGTATTAGATTAAGGGGTGTTTTTATTTGGGGGGGGGGATTTTTTTAATTTTATAAAGGTATTAGTTTAGGTTTACATTTTTTATTTTGGATAGATACATTTTTTTATGCTCATCGCCTAGTAGTAATATAACATAATATTGGTGTCTGCATCTCATAAGGATCCCTGCATAGTAACATAACATGTAATGTAGGTGTCTGTATCACAGAAGGATCCCTGCATAGTAACATAACATGTAATGTATGTGACTGTATCACATAAAGATCACTACATAGTAACATAACGTAATGTAGGTGTCTGTATTACATAAAGATCACTACATAGTAACATAACGTAATGTAGGTGTCTGTATTACATAAAGATCACTACATAGTAACATAACGTAATGTATTGAAAAAACTTTTTAAGAAAGAGGTTTGTAGAAACCAAATGAGTAACTACACAAAAGACAGGGATATCAGCATTTTCATTTTAATTGGTTAAAGTAACCTTGACAATCATCCCCATCAGGGAAAACTAAATACAAAACGGTGCAACACAGTTCGTGCAAGCCTATGCCAGATAGAGACCCTGATACTGGCTTTACATGGGAACCACATACAGAAAATGCACGTAAAGCTAAGGTCACACAGTCCTAGGACATCAAATTCGCAACATTCACTCATAAAGTAAGCACTTAAATACCTGAATCAACAAACAACACAACAGTGGATGGCAGTGCACAGACTGCACTAATTGGCCAACATGTTAATCATTGAGGATCTATGTTTGCTAAAACAGATAGTGAACACAAGCCATGTTAAATTGTGCAAAAAAGTATTATAAGCATATATGCGTTCAATTATAAGTGCATAGGTAAAGTTTGACTGGAAAATGGTAATTGAGACCTAAGGGAAACCAAGCAACACCTATTTCAGAGGGCACCCCTAACATCTAGGAAGGATATGTGTCTTGAAATTAACTGTTTAGGATCTATGCTTGGTCTTCCTAAATTCAAGGTGACAATATTACCGATTGGGATTTAATGGATTCAGTCAAAATGCAGAGTTATTGCAAAGGAAACAAACAGGCAAGTAATATATACATATGTTCAATAATGCCATGATACACCACATAGCAGGTAATGAAATGTATATCCTCCAAACTTGTAGAACAAGTATTACGCACTGTCCAGAGTACAGGTGTCACATATGCCTGATAAACCAAGCGCCATATAATTACTTTCTCAGAGGGGTAAAAATTCCTCTATTTCAATGTGAACACGATAATTCTTGAGGAAATCCTCTCCAGCAAAGAAGCAGCAATCGTGTATCCAAACCGCTTGGTTAGGCTTGTGAACTATCAAGTTTGTTACCAAATGTTTCCATTCTGTTGCGAACTTTGTTTGTTCCAGGGCTGAGTGGCCCGCTCCGTGCACGTCACTGCCGACGCACGTTTCACCCCCACGTGACCACTACGTCAAGAGGTTTCCTCAGGGCAAACGGATAGAGATCATAGACGAAGCTTGGTATTTACCAATTGTAATCCACGCCGATTGGGTAAGCACTTCCAAAGAGCAACCAATGTATCAGTCCGTTAAAACTGCATTCATTCGATAGTGAGGAAAGGTGAAAATAGAGAGACATAAAAAAAAAAAGCAAAAAACCACACTTACTACATTATTATGTATATTTAAAAACTATATATATAATATATATAATATGCATCTTTTCTTATCAATGTCGGTAAAATAAAGACTTTTAAATTACAGTAAGTATGGAACAACTGTAATACAGGTACCGAAATACAACTTGTTGGGTTTTTTTTTTGTTTTTTGTTTTTAAAAAAAGATGTATATATATATATATATATATATATATATATATATATATATATATATATATATATATATAGTATTAATTTTGTAGTTCCACATGAATAGCCATAAACTTATTTAAGACATCTTTTAATGAATTGTTTTATCACGTCATTATTAACATAAGAATAAGATGGGGCTGAAATAAACCCAATCATGTGAACATATTTTCTCTTTTACTTTGTCTGCTGACAGAATTAAAACACACACTCACATGTTGTGCCTCTAAGCAGGTCATCCACAAATCAATGAAGGGTAAATTATTATTAGTAACCATCACTATTAGTTACAGGAACGCAGCAAACTCAAACTTCTCATTAAGACCCTTTGGGGCCAATGTTTGTAGTTTATACATCCAAGCTGTTTCCTTTTTAAGGAGTGTATTATCAATGTCCCCTCCTCTACCAAACAGAGAACAAGTCTCTATACCTATAACTTTTAGATCAGTTACATTCGAGTTGTGGTGTAGCAAAAAGTGCATGGCTACCCCACTTTTTATGTCACCATCTTTATTTGCTTTTATATCATATCTATGTTCGGACACTCTGTCCTTCAACATACGTCTAGTTTTGCCAATGTAACACATCGGACAACTGCAAGAGATAAGATAAATAACATTTTCTGTTTTACAGTTAATAAACTGATGGGAAAAATAGTGCCTCCTGTTGAGAAAGATTTTGAGCGGACAATGTATCTACAGAAGACACAGTGTCCACATTGGAAACATACTTTAACTTTTCTATGTTCACCCAACCAATCCTTAGAATTTGGAATCTTAACATAGAAACTTTTAACAAGTTTATCCTTTAAATTAGGAGCTTGTCTGGCAACCAAGGAAGGTTGAGCCCCCACAAGCTTTGAGACAGCCTCATCAGCTTGTAGGAATTGCCATTTTTCTTTTAGAACGTGACGTATCTTTTCCCAATGGCAGTTGAATTCTGTGACAAAACAAATTGTTTGATCCTTTGGTTTATCTTTGGTCTGATAGAGCAGGTCATCTCTGTTTTCTTTTCTTGCTCTATTCCTAGCAAATTTTAGATTGCGTTTTGAGTAACCTCTCTTTTCAAACCTGCTAAACATCTCTCTAGCATGCTGGTCATATTTATTTAGACTTGAGCAATTTCTCCTTAAACGGAGAAACTGCCCAACTGCAATTACAACGTAATGTAGGTGTCTGTATCACATAAATATCACTACATAGTAAAATAACATGTAATGTAGGTGTCTGTATCACATAAAGATAACTACATAGTAATATAACATGTAATGTAGGTGTCTGTATCACATAAAGATCACTACATAGTAACATAACATGTAATGTAGGTGTCTGTATCACATAAAGATCACTACATAGTAAAATAACATGTAATGTAGGTGTCTGTATCACATAAAGATCACTACATAGTAAAATAACATGTAATGTAGGTGTCTGTATCACATAAAGATCACTACATAGTATCATAACATGTAATGTAGGTGTCTGTATCGCATAAAGATCACTACATAGTAACATAACATGTAATGTAGGTGTCTGTATCACATAAAGATCACTACATAGTAAAATAACATGTAATGTAGGTGTCTGTATCACATAAAGATCACTACATAGTATCATAACATGTAATGTAGGTGTCTGTATCGCATAAAGATCACTACATAGTAACATAACATGTAATGTAGGAGTCTGTATCACATAAAGATCACTACATAGTAACATAACATGTAATGTAGGTGTCTGTATCGCATAACGATCACTACATAGAAACATAACATGTAATGTAGGTGTCTGTATCATATAAAGATCACTTTATAGTAACATAACATGTAATGTAGGTGTCTGTATCACATAAAGATCACTACATAGTAACATAACATGTAATGTAGGTGTCTGTATCACATAAAGATCACTACATAGTAACATAACATGTAATGTAGGTGTCTGTATCGCATAAAGATCACTACATAGTAACATAACATGTAATGTAGGTGTCTGTATCGCATAAAGATCACTACATAGAAACATAACATGTAATGTAGGTGTCTGTATCTCATAAACATCACTACAAAGTAACATAACATGTAATGTAGGTGTCTGTTTCACATAAAGATAACTACATAGTAATATAACATGTAATTTAGGTGTCTGTATCACATAAAGATAACTACATAGTAATATAACATGTAATGTAGGTGTCTGTATCACATAAAGATCACTACATAGTAATATAACATGTAATGTAGGTGTCTGTATCACATAAAGATCACTACATAGTAATATAACATGTAATGTAGGTGTCTGTATCACATAAAGATCACTACATAGTGACATAACATGTAATGTAGGTGTCTGTATCACATACAGATTACTACATAGTGACATAACATATAGTGTAGGTGTCTGTAACACATACAGATCACTACATAGTGACATAAAATGTAATGTAGGTGTCTGTATCACATACAGATTACTACATAGTGACATAACATGTAATAAAGGAAACATAGAAAGGATTCCCAGTCAGAACATCTCATACACTTGAGCGCATAGTGGGAGTCTCGTAGCCACATATATGTACAATTGCAATAAAGTTCAGAAGTCCTTGAAAGTTAAAACTCATTTTCTTTATTCAATATAGGATAAAACCCATGACACCAAAACACAAGAACATAAAATGCAGGCTGGTTTGGCTAGTTTCGGCGTAGTGCCGTAATCATAAATCTGACACACACTGAGATGTGAAAATCTTAAAAAGGATATCCTGCACAGGTATTGGTTAATTAAGAGGGAGGAACAAAACCTCCTCTTTAACCCCTTAGTTATCTTAATCAATATTTGTTTTAAACATAATTATTTTAACATAGCAAAATAAGACTCTGGTATGTTATTTAGGAGGGCTAATTTGTACAAAACTTTGTGGAGAAGAGACTTCAAACAGTATTTACATAACATTAGTTGCACATATAATACAAATATATGTATAGATTATGTGAGTACCGACCCATTACTGATATATGATATAGCTATGACTCCCTATGCTTATACAATAAAAGTGACAAAATTGACAAAAAATATCATCTATGTCTAAGATAGCTAAACTATTTGGCTGTGTGAGGATACATAGCTAGTGCCTGATTTGAATAATAAAAAGTTCATAACCACAGAAGTTGTTCTTTCCATTGGATGCTGTATGAGGATACAACTTTACCTATGTGCTTGTTTTCATCTACTTTCTTGTGAGTAGCCTGCAGAAAATATATGGGGCTCATTTATTACTTAAGTTTAGTTTTTTAGTTTATAAAAAGACCTATATTAACATATGTAGATATATGTACAAACAGTGGTTCAATGCCAATGATTAATTAAATCAAACTCTGAATTGAAGCCATCAGGGACCTGGGTTTGTAATTTAAAAATCCAGAAGGCTTAGTAATAAAGATGAGCTATCTTTATTACCCTCCCTGGGTGGTCACCTGATGGTTTCAATTGCCCTCCACTTGAATGTTCTAACATCCCCTTCGTGTACCTCAATAAAGTGTCTTGATAAAGCGGAGCATAATTTCTTATTTTTTTTATATAACCAAGATGCCCACATATTCTAGTTCGTATGTCTCTAGTAGTCATACCTCCATATTGACATCGATGGTGGACACATTCTTTTAGATACACGAGATAGGATGTGGAGCATTTCACATATCCTTTTGTTTCAAAGGTTTCATTGGTGACACATGAGTAAAAGTCTTTCCCCTCTACAATGTATTCACATGCCTTACATCTGCCTCCCTATCATTTATATGTACCATTAACAGTTAGCCAAGTAGTTGGCCATTCGTTTTGTGGGAGTTGGGTGGGGGACAGAATATTGCCCAGGGTTTAATTCCTGGAATATACACATTTGAACCCTTTCTCAACAGGGGTTTTTAGGCACTTATCACCATATAGTAAGGTAAAATACTTTTTTAGTATGTCACAGATCTCATAAAACTCAGAGGAATGCTGTGTGATGAACAAAGTACGTTCATCCCCATTTTTTTGGGGCTTATAACTGAAAGTATCCTGTCTGTTCATTCTAGCCACTTCCTTAGCCACATTTCCAACCATCTTAGGCTGATAACCTCTCTCAACCAATCTATTCATCATAGTTGTATTCTCCTCCACAAAATCAGCATCAGTGTTGCAAATCCTTCTGGTTCACAACAGTTGTCCCTTTGCGATACCTTTGAAAACATGCCTGGGATGCGCACTTTTGTTGTGCAATAGCATGTTGTCTGAGATAGGCTTCCTATAAAGTTTAGTCGTAACTTTCCCAGACATTGCACCCCCCTCTAGGGTAATGTCTAAAAAGTTAGTTTTGTGTTTGTTCGACTCAAATGTGAAGCTAACATCATTGGCACTGTTATTTAGAAATTGTACAAAACTTCCTGCTTCGGTTTCAGCAGATTTCCACACTATAAGCAGGTCATCTATAAAACATTTATAAAGGTGGATACAACCTACATAGGGATTACTATCTGCATAGACAAAGCACCTCTCAAGCCATCCCATGAATATGTATGCATATGACGGGGCGAATTTCGCCCCCATGGCTTTGCCCTGCTTCTGCAGGTAGTAAATCCCTTCAAACAGAAAGTAATTGTGTTAGAGAAGAAAAGTAGTGACCTTTAGTATATACTCAATTGCGTGGCTTTCCATGTCATAGAGTAATTCAAGAAAATATTTAAAAGCCATAGTGCCCAAATGATGCAGGATACTGGAATATAAAGACACTGCCGGCTAGATTTAGAGTTCGGCGGTAGCCGTCAAAACCAGCGTTAGAGGCTCCTAACGCTGGTTTTGGGCGCCCGCTGGTATTTGGAGTCAGTGATTAAAGGGTCTAACGCTCACTTTACAGCCGCGACTTTTCCATACCGCAGATCCCCCTACGCCATTTGCGTAGCCTATCTTTTCAATGGGATCTTCCTAACGCCGGTATTTAGAGTCGTTTCTGCAGTGAGCGTTAGAGCTCTAACGACAAGATTCCAGCCGCCTGAAAATAGCAGGAGTTAAGAGCTTTCTGGCTAACGCCGGTTTATAAAGCTCTTAACTACTGTACCCTAAAGTACACTAACACCCATAAACTACCTATGTACCCCTAAACCGAGGTCCCCCCACATCGCCGCCACTCGATTAAAAATTTTAACCCCTAATCTGCCGACCGCCACCTACGTTATACTTATGTACCCCTAATCTGCTGCCCCTAACACCGCCGACCCCTGTATTATATCTATTAACCCCTAACTTGCCCCCCACAACGTCGCCGCAAGCTACTTAAAATAATTAACCCCTAATCTTCCGACCGCAAATCGCCGCCACCTACGTTATCCCTATGTACCCCTAATCTGCTACCCCTAACATCGCCGACCCCTATGTTATATTTATTAACCCCTAATCTGCCCCCCACAACGTCGCCGACACCTACCTACACTTATTAACCCCTAATCTGCCGAGCGGACCTGAGCGCTACTATAATAAAGTTATTAACCCCTAATCCGCCTCACTAACCCTATCATAAATAGTATTAACCCCTAATCTGCCCTCCCTAACATCGCCGACACCTACCTTCAATTATTAACCCCTAATCTTCCGATCGGAGCTCACCGCTATTCTAATAAATGTATTAACCCCTAAAGCTAAGTCTAACCCTAACACTAACACCCCCCTAAGTTAAATATAATTTTTATCTAACGAAATAAATTAACTCTTATTAAATAAATAATTCCTATTTAAAGCTAAATACTTACCTGTAAAATAAATCCTAATATAGCTACAATATAATTTATAATTATATTATAGCTATTTTAGGATTAATATTTATTTTACAGGCAACTTTGTAATTATTTTAACCAGGTACAATAGCTATTAAATAGTTAAGAACTATTTAATAGTTACCTAGTTAAAATAATAACAAATTTACCTGTAAAATAAATCCTAACCTAAGATATAATTAAACCTAACACTACCCTATCAATAAAATAATTAAATAAACTACCTACAATTACCTACAATTAACCTAACACTACACTATCAATAAATTAATTAAACACAATTGCTACAAATAAATAAAATTAAATAAACTATCTAAAGTACAAAAAATAAAAAAGAACTAAGTTACAGAAAATAATAAAATATTTACAAAGATAAGAAAAATATTACAACAATTTTAAACTAATTACACCTACTCTAAGCCCCCTAATAAAATAACAAAGCCCCCCAAAATAAAAAATTCCCTACCCTATTCTAAAATACAAATATTACAAGCTCTTTTACCTTACCAGCCCTGAACAGGGCCCTTTGCGGGGCATGCCCCAAGAATTTCAGCTCTTTTGCCTGTAAAAAAAAACATACAATACCCCCCCCCAACATTACAACCCACCACCCACATACCCCTAATCTAACCCAAACCCCCCTTAAATAAACCTAACACTACCCCCCTGATGATCTTCCTACCTTGTCTTCACCATGCCAGGTTCACCGATCCGTCCTGGCTCCAAGATCTTCATCCAACCCAAGCGGGGGCTAGACATCCACTGAAGAAGTCCAGAAGAGGGTCCAAAGTCTTCCTCCTATCCGGCAAGAAGAGGACATCCGGACCGGCAAACATCTTCTCCAAGCGGCATCTTCTATCTTCTTCCATCCGATGACGACCGGCTCCATCTTGAAGACCTCCAGCGCGGATCCATCCTCTTCTTCCGACGACTAGACGACGAATGACGGTTCCTTTAAGGGACGTCATCCAAGATGGCGTCCCTCGAATTCCGATTGGCTGATAGGATTCTATCAGCCAATCGGAATTAAGGTAGGAATTTTCTGATTGGCTGATGGAATCAGCCAATCAGAATCAAGTTCAATCCGATTGGCTGATCCAATCAGCCAATCAGATTGAGCTCGCATTCTATTGGCTGTTCCGATCAGCCAATAGAATGCGAGCTCAATCTGATTGGCTGATTGGATCAGCCAATCGGATTGAACTTGATTCTGATTGGCTGATTCCATCAGCCAATCAGAAAATTCCTACCTTAATTCCGATTGGCTGATAGAATCCTATCAGCCAATCGGAATTCGAGGGACGCCATCTTGGATGACGTCCCTTAAAGGAACCGTCATTCGTCGTCTAGTCGTCGGAAGAAGAGGATGGATCCGCGCTGGAGGTCTTCAAGATGGAGCCGGTCGTCATCGGATGGAAGAAGATAGAAGATGCCGCTTGGAGAAGATGTTTGCCGGTCCGGATGTCCTCTTCTTGCCGGATAGGAGGAAGACTTTGGACCCTCTTCTGGACTTCTTCAGTGGATGTCTAGCCCCCGCTTGGGTTGGATGAAGATCTTGGAGCCAGGACGGATCGGTGAACCTGGCATGGTGAAGACAAGGTAGGAAGATCATCAGGGGGGTAGTGTTAGGTTTATTTAAGGGGGGTTTGGGTTAGATTAGGGGTATGTGGGTGGTGGGTTGTAATGTTGGGGGGGGGGGTATTGTATGTTTTTTTTTACAGGCAAAAGAGCTGAAATTCTTGGGGCATGCCCCGCAAAGGGCCCTGTTCAGGGCTGGTAAGGTAAAAGAGCTTGTAATATTTGTATTTTAGAATAGGGTAGTGAATTTTTTATTTTGGGGGGCTTTGTTATTTTATTAGGGGGCTTAGAGTAGGTGTAATTAGTTTAAAATTGTTGTAATATTTTTCTTATGTTTGTAAATATTTTATTATTTTCTGTAACTTAGTTCTTTTTTATTTTTTGTACTTTAGATAGTTTATTTAATTTTATTTATTTGTAGCAATTGTGTTTAATTAATTTATTGATAGTGTAGTGTTAGGTTAATTGTAGGTAATTGTAGGTAGTTTATTTAATTATTTTATTGATAGGGTAGTGTTAGGTTTAATTATATCTTAGGTTAGGATTTATTTTACAGGTAAATTTGTTATTATTTTAACTAGGTAACTATTAAATAGTTCTTAACTATTTAATAGCTATTGTACCTGGTTAAAATAATTACAAAGTTGCCTGTAAAATAAATATTAATCCTAAAATAGCTATAATATAATTATAATTTATATTGTAGCTATATTAGGATTTATTTTACAGGTAAGTATTTAGCTTTAAATAGGAATCATTTATTTAATAAGAGTTAATTTATTTCGTTAGATAAAAATTATATTTAACTTAGGGGGGTGTTAGTGTTAGGGTTAGACTTAGCTTTAGGGGTTAATACATTTATTAGAATAGCGGTGAGCTCCGGTCGGCAGATTAGGGGTTAATAATTGAAGGTAGGTGTCGGCGATGTTAGGGAGGGCAGATTAGGGGTTAATACTATTTATGATAGGGTTAGTGAGGCGGATTAGGGGTTAATAACTTTATTATAGTAGCGCTCAGGTCCGCTCGGCAGATTAGGGGTTAATAAGTGTAGGCAGGTGTCGGCGACGTTGTGGGGGGCAGATTAGGGGTTAATAAATATAACATAGGGGTCGGCGATGTTAGGGCAGCAGATTAGGGGTACATAGGGATAACGTAGGTGGCGGCGGTTTACGGAGCGGCAGATTAGGGGTTAAAAGTGTAATGCAGGGGTCAGCGATAGCGGGGGCGGCAGATTAGGAGTTAATAAGTGTAAGGTTAGGGGTGTTTAGACTCGGGGTACATGTTAGGGTGTTAGGTGCAGACGTAGGAAGTGTTTCCCCATAGGAAACAATGGGGCTGCGTTAGGAGCTGAACGCTGCTTTTTTGCAGGTGTTAGGTTTTTTTTCAGCTCAAACAGCCCCATTGTTTCCTATGGGAGAATCGTGCACGAGCACGTTTTTGAGGCCGGCCGCGTCCGTAAGCAACTCTGGTATCGAGAGTTGCATTTGCGGTAAAAATGCTCTACGCTCCTTTTTTGGAGCCTAACGCAGCATTTGTTTGAACTCTCGATACCAGAGTTAAATTTATGGTGCGGCCAGAAAAAAACCCGCGGAGCGTTAACAGCACTTTTACCGCCGAACTCTAAATCTAGGCCTGCGTCTATGGTAAGCCAACTACAATCAGATGTCCATGTGAGGCCTTCCACCAGCTGCAGTAAGTGTGTAGTATCTTTGATGTGGCTATATAAGGAAGGGACAATAGGCTGTAAAACAGCATCCAACCACTCAGACAGTGGCTCCAAAAGGGAGCCAATGCCCAAGACAATGGGTCGTCCCTTAACATTTACCAAGCTTTTGTGTACATTAGGCAAATAGTGAAACACGGGTGTAATAGGATTAGTTACATTTAGATATTTCATAGTCTCAACATCCAAAATACCACAGAGCGCACCATTGTCCAATACATCATAGTTCTTTCTGAAATCTATTTGCAGGATTGCAGGATAGAATAGTATATGTATTAGGGTCCTCTGTCTTCTTGCTTCTGCAATATACGATGTCTTGTCCAAGAGGACCACACTACCTCCCTTGTCAGAGTTTTTCACAATGGACTGGTTGTTCTTGAGAGTGCTTAGAGCCACCTTCTCATTTACTTACAAGTTGTGTTTTGTGGTTCTCTTGGATTGGTGTAAGTAAGTTAGATCTTCGACTACCCGTTTATGAAACAGTTCCAAGGCTTTGCCTTGGCTGTGTATTGGGTAGAATTGAGATGCCATTTTGAATTTGGGAAATACAACTGATGTAGAGTCATTAGAAATATTAGATTCTCGATAAAGGCTCTCCAAAGTAATTATGTCACAAGTGTCTAAAAAGCTTGGCACATTTTTTCTGATGGGCTCTGATTTAGAACACATATCATCAGGTGTCTGTATCGAATTCGTGTTTGTTGAGAAATGTTTATGTAGGGTTTGTTTTCTGATAAATCTGTTTACATCTATTATAGTGCGAAACAGATTAAAGCTATTATTGGGACAAAAACCCAGGCCATAGTTTAAGACTAGCTCCCTGATCAACCATATTATATGAGTTACCATTAGTGCATGTTGCACAGGTTTGTATCTTAGTTTCAGAGTTCGGGGTCATATGAACAATCTCACTTTCAGACCCTGAATTATCATCCCCTGAGCAGAGGTGGTTGAAACATCTAGAAAAGAATTGATACAAACTAAACATACAAAGTTCTTACGCGATCATAGAGACTACCAGGAGAGTCGGGTCTTTATCTGGCATAAGCCTAGAAGATTTAGAAATAAGTCTATCACAAACAAAAATATTAACAATAATAAAAACAATACTGGCAATGACAGTGTGGTTAGAGACCCAAATCCTGGCAGTTTCTCACACAGACGCAGAAGAAACAAACAAAAGAAAAAAGTTACATTTATAGATATTGATACCACTGACGATGATCAATCTTCCTTTGCAGCCTCTACCTCAGGGGATGATAATTCAGTGTCTGAAAGTGAGATTGTTCATATGACCCCTAACTCTGAAACTAAGGTAAAAACCTGTGCAATAGGCACTAATGGTAACTCATATAATATGGTTGATCAGGGAGCTAGACCTAAAAATGCCAATTCTGTCATGCAGGGGTCTATAACGATCAACTCCCAATCAGACACTGATAGAACAAAGGGATGCACCACCCAGATCCATACTGATAATACCCAGGTTTTTCGGCCTGTTTTGAAACAACCCACAGGAGGAGGGAAGGAATCTGTAATCAGACAACATAGGTACTCCCTCAGGGAGAACAAAAATGGGAACCGCCATCTTTAGGTAGTGTAATAAATGTATCCTCACACAAGCTCACTCAGGCAGAAATTAAAGTCTTAAACTATGGCCTGGGTTTTTGTCCCAATAATAGCTTTAATCTGTTTTGCACTATAATAGATGTAAACAGATTATCAGGAAACTAACCCTACATAAACATTTCTCAACAAACACCAATTCGATACAGACACCTGACGATATGTGTTCTAAATCAGAGCCCATCAGAACAAATGTGCCCAGCTTTTTAGACACTTGTGACACAATTACTTTGGAGAGGCTTTATCGAGAATCTAATATTTCTAATGACTCTACATCAGTTGTATTTCCCAAATTCAAAATGGCATCTCAATTCTACCCAATACACAGCCTGTCAGGGTGCCAGGAATCAGAAAGACAAGAAGTGCAACAATAATCACACCTTTATTAATAGCAAAAAATAATTAAACGTCTACAAAATAAATAATAAGCCAGGAATCAAAACCAGAGCTTGTAGTCAGACGAGCCGAGTCAGGAGCCAAAGTGAATAGTCGGACAAGCTGAGTCAGGACCCAAAGCAAATAGTCAGACGAGCCGGAATCAGGAACAAGTAGAATAGCAGAGTCAGGAACAAGCCAGGGATCAGGAACCAGGAAGGACATCAGACAGCCAGGTAATAAACTCTCACAAACAGGTCTGAGACAACGCAAGGGAAAAGCATAATGAACAGAGGCCCTTTAAATAATAAGTGATGACATCACAATTCTGAGACTGCATCCTGTCTCACACTGATGATGAACACAAGTCTGGCCATAAAAGGAAGTGCAGGAAATGAGCAGCATCACACAGAATGCACCAAGTCAGCAAGAGAGGTGAGTAAAATGGCTGCCAGAAACACATGGCAAACAAAAGAGGGAAAAAACCCTGACACAGCTGAGGCAAAGCCTTGGAACTGTTTCATAAACGGGTAGTCGAAGATCTAACTTACACCAATTCAAGAGAACCACAAAACACAACCTGTCAGTAAATGAGAAGGTGGTTCTCAGCACTCTCAAGAACAACCAGTCCTTTGTGATAAAAAATTCTGACAAGGGAGGTGTGTCCTCTTGGACAAGACAGCCTATATTGCAGAAGCAAGAAGACAGTTAGAGGACCCTAATACATATACTATTCTATCCTGCAATCCTGTAAATATATTTCAGAAAGAACTCTATGATTTATTGGACGATGGTGTGCACTGTGGTATTTTGGATGCTGAGACTATGAAATATTTAAATGCAACTAATCCTATTACACCAGTCTTTCACCATTTGCCTAAGGTGCACAAAAGCTTGGTAATGTTAAGGGACGACCCATTGTCTCAGGCATTGGCTCCCTTTTGGAGCCACTGTCTGAGTGGTTGGATACTGTATTACAGCCTATTGTCTCTTCCTTACATAGCCACATCAAAGATGCTACACACGTACTGCAGTTGGTGGAAGGCCTCACATGGACATCTGATTGTAGTTGGCTTACCATAGACTTAGTGTCTTTACATTCCAGTATCCCGCATCATTTGGGCACTATGGCTATTAAATATTTTCTGGAATTACACTATAACATGGAAAGCCACACAATTGAGTATATACTAAAGGTCACTACTTTTCTTCTCCAACACAATTACTTTCTGTTTGAAGGTATTTACTACCTGCAGAGGCAGGGCACAGCCATGGGGGCGAAATTTTCCCCATCATATGCAAACATATTCATGGGATGGCTTGAGAGGTGCTTTGTCTATGCAGATAGTAATCCCTATGTAGGTTGTATCCACCTTTATAAATGATTTATAGATGACCTGCTTATAGTGTGGACATCTGATGAAACCGATGCAGGAAGTTTTGTACAATTTCTAAATAACAGTGACAATGATGTTAGTTTCACATTTGAGTGGAACAAACACAAAACTAACTTTTTAGACATTACCCTAGAGGGGGGGGGCAATGTCTGGGAAAGTTACCACTAAACTCTATAGGAAGCCTATCTCAGACAACACGCAATTGCACAACAAAAGTGTGCATCCCAGGCACATTTTCAAAGGTATCGCAAAGGGACAACTGTTGCGAACCAGAAGGATTTGCAACACTGATGCTGATTTTGTTGAGGAGAGTACAACTATGATGAATAGATTGGTTGAGAGAGGTTATCAGCCCAAGATGGTTGGAAATGTGGCTAAGGAAGTGGCTAGAATTAACAGACAGGATACTTTCAGTTATAAGCAAAACAAAAACTGGGGCTGAACGTATTTTGTTCATCACCCAGCATTCCTCTGAGTTTTATGAGATCTGTGACATACTAAAAAAATATTTTACCTTACTATATGGTGATAAGGGCCTAAAGACCACTGTTGAGAAAGGGTTCAAATGTGTATATTCCCGAATTTAACCCTGGGCAATATTCTGTCCCCCACCCAACTCCCACAAAACGAATGGCCAACTACTTGGCTAACTGTTAATGGTACATATAAATGTGGGGGTGGCAGATGTAAGGCATGTGAATACATTGTAGAGGGGAAAGACTTTTACCCATGTGTCACCAATCAAACCTTTGAAACAAAAGGATATGTGAAATGCTCCACATCCTATGTCGTGTATCTAATAGAATGTGTCCACCATCTATGTCAATATGTAGTTATGACTACTAGAGACATACGAACTAGAATACGTGAGCATCTTGGTTATATAAAAAAACAAGAAATTATGCTCCGCTTTATCAAGACACTTTATTGAGGTACACGAAGGGGATGTTAGAACATTCAAGTGGAGGACAATTGAAACCATCAGGCGACCACCCAGGGGGGGTAATAAAGATGAGCTCTTGGCTAGGCAAGAAACCTTCTGGATTTTTAAATTACATACCCAGGTCCTTGATGGCTTCAATTCAGAGTTTGACTTAATTAATCATTGGCATTGAACCACTGTTTGTACATATATCTACATATGTTAATATGGGTCTTTTTATAGCGCCAGCATGATGAACCTTCAGCCACCTCTACATATTTGAAGTTAATACAAACAAACAAGGGATATGTGTTACCCCTGATATAAATATAGTGTCTTCTCTTGTTCATCCTTGGTGCACTGTTACCCTTTACACATCCCCATATATATATTGGTCTGCTATCCCCTCTACTCCCTACTGCTACCATAGGTATAATAAATACAATAAATATTTTGGCTATCTTAGACATAGATGATATTTTTTGTTAATTTTGTCACTTTTATTTTATAGGCATAGGGAGTCATAGATATATCATATCAGTAATGGGTCGGTACTCATATACATATATTTGTATTATATGTGCAACTAATGTTATGTAAATACTGTTTGAAGTCTCTTCTCCACAAAGTTTTGTAAAAATTAGCCCTCCAATATAACATACCAGAGTCTTATTTTGCTATGTTAAAATAATTATGTTTAAAACAAATATTGATTAAGATAACTAAGGGGTTAAAGAGGAGGTTTTGTTCCTCCATCTTAATTAACCAATACCTGTGCAAGATATCCTTTTTAAGATGTTCACTTCTTAGTGTGTGGCAGGTTTATGATTACAGCACTACGCTGAAACTAGCCAAACCAGCCTGCATTTTATGTCCTTGTGTTTTGGTGTCATGGATTTTATCCTATTTTGAATAAAGAAAATTGATTTTAACGTTCAAGGACCTCTGCTTCCTCTTTTGTACTTATATGTAATGTAGGTGTCTGTAACACATAAAGATCACTACATAGTAACATAACATGTAATGTAGGTGTCTGTATCACATAAAGATCAATACATAGTAACATAGCATGTAATGTAGGTGTCTGTATCACATACAGATTACTACATAGTGACATAACATGTAATGTAGGTGTCTGTATCACATACAGATTACTACATAGTGACATAACATGTAATGTAGGTGTCTGTATCACATACAGATTACTACATAGTAACATAACGTAATGTAGGTGTCAGTATCACATAAAGATCACTACATAGTAACATAACATGTAATGTACGTGTCTGTATCACATAAAGATCACTACATAGTAG
This sequence comes from Bombina bombina, assembly GCF_027579735.1. Taxonomy (NCBI): domain Eukaryota; kingdom Metazoa; phylum Chordata; class Amphibia; order Anura; family Bombinatoridae; genus Bombina; species Bombina bombina. The sequence continues at coordinate 211,086,889 of NC_069505.1, forward strand.
TATAACATGTAATGTAGGTGTCTGTATCACATAAAGATCACTACATAGTAACATAACATATAATGTAGGTGTCTGTATCACATAAAGATCACTACATAGTAACATAAACATGTAATGTAGGTGTCTGTATCAAATAAAGATCACTACATAGTAACATAACATGTAATGTATGTGTCTGTATCACATAAAGATCACTACATAGTAACATAACATGTAATGTAGGTGACTGTATCACATAAAGATCACTTCATAGTAACATAACATGTAATGTAGGTATCTGTATCACATAAAGATCACTACATTATAACAGCATGTAATGTAGGTGTCTGTATCACATAAAGATCACTACATTATAACAGCATGTAATATAGGTGTCTGTATCACATAAAGATCACTACATAGTAACATAACATGTAATGTAGGTGTCTGTATCACATAAAGATCACTACATAGTAACATAACATGTAATGTAGGTGTCTGTATCACATAAAGATCACTACATAGTAACATAACATGTAATGTAAGTGTCTGTATCACATAAAGATCACTACATAGTAGCATAGCATGTAATGTAGGTATCTGTATCACATAAAGATCACTACATAGTAACATAACATGTAATGTAGGTGTCTGTATCACCTAAAGATCACTACATAGTAACATAACATGTAATGTAGGAGTCTGTATCACATAAAGATCACTACATAGTAACATAACATGTAATGTAGGTGTCTGTATCACATAAAGATCACTACATTATAACATAGCATGTAATGTAGGTGTCTGTATCACATAAAGATCACTACATAGTAACATAACATGTATTGTAAGTGTCTGTAGCACATAAAGATCACTACATAGTAACATAACATGTAATGTAGATGTCTGTATCGCATAAAGATCACTACATAGTAACATAACATGTAATGTAGGTCTCTGTATCATATAAAGATCACTATTTAGTAACATAACATGTAATGTAGGTTTCTGTATCACATAAAGATCACTACATAGTAACATAACATGTAATGTAGGTGTCTGTATCACATAAAGATCACTACATAGTAACATAACATGTAATTTAGGTGCCTGTATCACATAAAGATCACTACACTACCCATGCTAGGGTTCTGTTCTGAAGTCTGATGTAGTTATAGGGCTGACTGATAGGCTGCAGTGCCAGGGATCTGACTTGAGGTCTGATGTAGTTATAGGGCTGACTGAAAGGCTGCAGTGCCAGGGATCTGACCTGATGTCTGATGTAGTTATAGGGCTAACTGGCAGGCTGCAGTGCAAAGGATCTGACTTGAAGTCTGATGTATTTATGCTGCTGACTGACAGGCTGCAGTGCCAAAGATCTGACCTGAAGTCTAATGTAGTTTTAGGGCTGACTGACAGGCTGCAGTGCCAGGGATCTGATCTGAGGTCGTATGTAGTTATAGGGCTGACTAACAGTCAGCAGTGCCAGGGATCTGATCTGAGGTCTTATGTAGTTAGGTGTCATCACATAAAGATCCCTACACTACCCATGCTAGGTATCTGTTCTGAAGTATTACCTAGTTATAGGGCTGACTGACAGGCTGCAGTGCCCGGGATCTGACCTGAGGTCTGATGTAGTTATAGGGCTGACTGACAGGCTGCAGTGCCAGGGATCTGACCTGAGGTCTGATGTAGTTATAGGGCTGACTGACAGGCTGCAGTGCCAAGGATCTGACCTGAAGTCTGATGTAGTTATAGGGCTGAATGACAGGCTGCAGTGCCAAGGATCTGATCTGAGGTCTTAGGTAGTTATAGGGCTGACTGACAGTCAACAGTGCCAGGGATCTGATGTGAGGTCTTATGTAGTTATAGGGATGACTGACAGGCTGCAGTACCAGGAATATGATCTGAGGTTTTATGTAGTTATAGGGCTGATTGACAGGTTGCAGTGTCAGGAATCTGACCTGAGGTCTGATGTAGTTATAGGGCTGAGTGACAGGCTGCAGTGCCAGGGATCTGATCTGAGCTGTTATATTGTCATGAGGCAGACTAAGATGCTGCAGTGCCAGGAATCTAATATGAGGTCTGATGTTGGCATTAGAATTGCTAAGGGGGCTGCAGTGCCAGCGGTCTGATCTAATTTTTGATGTTGGCATTGGGCTTGCTAAGGGGGCTGCAGTGCCAGCGGTCTAATCTATTGTTTGATGTGGGCATTGGACTTGCTAAGGGGGCTGCAGTGCCAGCAGTCTGATCTAATGTTTGATGTGGGCATTGGACTTGCTAAGGGGGCTGCAGTGCCAGCGGTCTGATCTAATGTTTGATGTGGGCATTGGACTTGCTAAGGGGTCTGCAGTACCAGGGGTCAGATCTGATGTCTGATGTGGGCATTGGACTTGCTAAGGGGAATGCAGTGCCAGGGGTCAGATATGCTATCTGATGTGGGCCTTTGACTCGCTAAATGGGGCTGCAGTGCCAGCAGTCTGATTTAAGGTCTGATTTGGGTTAGGGGCTGATTGTGGGGCTGGGAATTTTAATATTATGTGGGTATGTGGCTGGCACTGGGGATGCAGTGTGATAAGAGTAAGATCAAGACATTGTGCTGCTTGAGTCCTAAAATGAAATCAGCCTCCAACTCTCTGGCCTCTTCAGTGTAAAGCCAACCATATATCTAAGTTTAAAATAACACTTTATTTAACATATATACAAATGGACAAAAACAGTGTGTGAGACACTAACATGGATTGTCAGAGATGGGTTTGTGCACTTCCAAACTCCTCTAATTCACTATTCCAAATTAAGGCCTAGATTTGGAGTTTGGCGTTAGCCGTGAAAACCAGCGTTAGAGGCTCCTAACGCTGGTTTTAGGCTACCGCCGGTATTTGGAGTCAGTGATTAAAGGGTCTAACGCTCACTTTTCAGCCGCGACTTTTCCATACCGCAGATCCCCTTACGTCAATTGCGTATCCTATCTTTTCAATGGGATCTTCCTAACGCCGGTATTTAGAGTCGTTTCTGAAGTGAGCGTTAGAGCTCTAACGACAAAACTCCAGCCGCAGAAAAATAGCAGGAGTTAAGAGCTTTCTGGGCTAACGCCGGTTCATAAAGCTCTTAACTACTGTACCCTAAAGTACACTAACACCCATAAACTACCTATGTACCCCTAAACCGAGGTCCCCCCACATCGCCGCAACTCGATTACATTTTTTTAACCCCTGATCTGCCGACCGCCACCTACGTTATACTTATGTACCCCTAATCTGCTGCCCCTAACACCGCCGACCCCTGTATTATATTTATTAACCCCTAACCTGCCCCCCTCAACGTCGCCGCCAGCTACTTACAATAATTAACCCCTAATCTGCCGACCGCAAAGCGCCGCCACCTACGTTATCCTTATGTACCCCTAATCTGCTGCCCCTAACACCGCCGACCCCTATATTATATTTATTAACCCCTAACCTGCCCCCCACAACGTCGCCGACACCTGCCTACACTTATTAACCCCTAATCTGCCGAGCGGACCTGAGCGCTACTATAATAAAGTTATTAACCCCTAATCCGCCTCACTAACCCTATCATAAATAGTATTAACCCCTAATCTGCCCTCCCTAACATCGCCGACACCTAACTTCAATTATTAACCCCTAATCTGACGACCGGAGCTCACCGCTATTCTAATAAATGGATTAACCCCTAAAGCTAAGTCTAACCCTAACACTAACACCCCCCTAAGTTAAATATAATTTTAATCTAACGAAATTAATTAACTCTTATTAAATAAATTATTCCTATTTAAAGCTAAATACTTATATATATATCAGCCAATCAGAATATTCCTACCTTAATTCCGATTGGCTGATAGAATACTATCAGCCAATCGGAATTCGAGGGACGCCATCTTGGATGACGTCCCTTAAAGGAACCGTCATTCGTCGGGAGACGCCGGAAGAAGAGGATGGATCCGCGTCGGCTGCTTCAACATGGACCCGCTCCGCACCAGATGGAAGAAGATCGAAGATGCCGCTTGGATGAAGATGTTTGCCGGTCCGGATGTCCTCTTCTTGCCGGATAGGAGGAAGACTTTGGACCCTCTTCTGGACTTCTTCAGTGGATGTCTAGCCCCCGCTTGGGTTGGATGAAGATATCGGAGCCAGGACCGATCGGTGATACCCGGTGAGGTGAAGACAAGGTAGGAAGATCTTCAGGGGCTTAGTGTTAGATTTATTTAAGGGGGGTTTGGGTTAGATTAGGGGTATGTGGGTGGTGGGTTGTAATGTTGGGGGGGGTATTGTATGTTTTTTTTTACAGGCAAAAGAGCTGATTTTCTTGGGGCATGCCCCGCAAAGGGCCCTGTTCAGGGCTGGTAAGGTAAAAGAGCTTTTAAATTTATTAATTTAGAATAGGGTAGGGCATTTTTTTATTTTGGGGGTCTTTGTTATTTTATTAGGGGGCTTAGAGTAGGTGTAATTAGTTTAAAATTGTTGTAATATTTTTCTTATGTTTGTAAATATTTTTTTATTTTTTGTAACTTAGTTCTTTTTTATTTTTTGTACTTTAGTTAGTTTATGTAATTGTAGTTATTTGTAGAAATTGTATTTAATTTATTTATTGATAGTGTAGTGTTAGGTTTTATTGTAGGTAATTGTAGGTATTTTATTTAATTAATTTATTGATAGGGTAGTGTTAGGTTTAATTATAACTTAGGTTAGGACTTATTTTACAGGTAATTTTGTTATTATTTTAACTAGGTAACTATTAAATAGTTCTTAACTATTTAATAGCTATTGTACCTAGTTAAAATAATTACCAAGTTGCCTGTAAAATAAATATTAATCCTAAAATAGCTCTAATATAATTATAATTTATATTGTAGCTATATTAGGATTTATTTTACAGGTAAGTATTTAGCTTTAAATAGGAATAATTTATTTAATAGGAGTTAATTAATTTCGTTAGATTAAAATTATATTTAATTTAGGGGGGTGTTAGTGTTAGGGTTAGACTTAGCTTTAGGGGTTAATCCATTTATTATAGTAGCGGTGAGCTCCGGTCGTCAGATTAGGGGTTAATAATTGAAGTTAGGTGTCGGCGATGTTAGGGAGGGCAGATTATGGGTTAATACTATTTATGATAGGGTTAGTGAGGCGGATTAGGGGTTAATAACTTTATTATAGTAGCGCTCAGGTCCGCTCGGCAGATTAGGGGTTAATAAGTGTAGGCAGGTGTCGGCGACGTTGAGGGGGGCAGATTAGGGGTTAATAAATATAATATAGGGGTCGGCGGTGTTAGGGGCAGCAGATTAGGGGTACATAAGGATAACGTAGGTGGCGGCGCTTTGCAGTCGGCAGATTAGGGGTTAATTATTGTAAGTAGCTGGCGGCGACGTTGTGGGGGGCAGGTTAGGGGTTAATAAATATAATATAGGGGTCGGCGGTGTTAGGGGCAGCAGATTAGGGGTACATAGGGATAATGTAAGTTGCGGCGGTTTACGGAGCGGCAGATTAGGGGTTAATAATAATATGCAGGGGTCAGCGATAGCGGGGGCGGCAGATTAGGGGTTAATAAGTGTAAGGTTAGGGGTGTTTAGACTCAGGGTACATGTTAGAGTGTTAGGTGCAGACGTAGGAATTGTTTCCCCATAGGAAACAATGGGGCTGCGTTAGGAGCTGAATGCTGCTTTTTTGCAGGTGAGAATCGTGCACGAGCACGTTTTTGAGGCTGGCCGCGTCCGTAAGCAACTCTGGTATCGAGAGTTGCATTTGCGGTAAAAATGCTCTACGCTCCTTTTTTGGAGCCTAACGCAGCATTTTTTGGGACTCTCGATACCAGAGTTAATTTTATGGTGCGGCCAGAAAAAAGCCCGCGTAGCGTTAACAGCCCATCTACCGCCAAACTCCAAATCTAGGCCTATGTGTCTTACCTATTAAAAACATGAGGGCCGTGTGGACATAGGGGTAATGTGGGTCATTAGCAATATTCAATATAGGGAAGCTAGTAAAAAGGATATATGTATATATCAGTATCACACATATGCCAGTTCAGTCTTATTCACATCTGATGCAAAAGAGAACAGAGTCCGTCCAGCACAACAGGCCACTGCACGCCAACCTAGGTCATCACAGAGACCCAATGATATCCACACAATTTCCAAAGCAGGAAGGCAGCAAAGGAGTGGTATTTAATTATTTATTGAGCACACAAGGACAGTAACGTTTCGGGAGTACACCTCCCTTAATCATGCAATATAAAATACTGATACAAAGTATCCTTATATACCCAACCACCACAAGAGGGCAGTAATGGGTATTCACAAAATTAACCTTTTTTATACACTGAATTAGATCAAAATGATTCAATAGGACACTAAACAGTACTTTGAAATCTTAACTCGAGACAGAAGCATATGTACATATGTTTACAAATTTAATTTAGATTACAATAAACTTTATTAGTCAATTATACTTGTTAAAGGGGACTTTGTTACAAAATATAAATACAATAAGGACCAAATATTAAATAGTCAGAATGTAGAAAAAAGGGTTACAAATGTGCATAAGAAATATTGTGTTTTTTTTACAACAATTAGTTATAAAAATATAGAAAGATCCCAATCCCTATTCATGCCATCGGGTTCCATGGTGCCTAATTCGAATATCCAAAAACATTCTCTTTGTTTTAACAATAGATTTCTGTCCCCATCCCTCCTTGGTCTGGGGACGAATTCAATAATTTGGAACCGTAGCTGATTTACAGCATGGCCCATTTTGGAAAAATGGCACGAAACAGGGGCAAGTAAATTATTATTTCTAACTGAGCTCTTATGTTCAATAATTCTATCTTTGATAGATCTAGAGGTCTCACCCACATAGCCATGCCCACATGGGCATTTAACCAGATAAACCACATATTGAGTGTTACATGTATGAAAACCCTTTATTGTATTCTTTTTGCCAGACCTAGGATGAAAAAAAGAAGATCCTTTGATCATGTTCCCACAGCAGGAACAACCTAGACAAGGAAAACATCCATTATTTTTGTTAGTTAGATATCTTTGTTTGTCAACTGTGCTAACAGAGCCAATATTAGCCCTAATTAGTTTTTGATGAATATTAAAACCTCTCTTAAATGCTGGCATGGACACATCAATAAACTCAGGTATATTAGGATTGCACTTTTTCAAAATGCCCCAGTTTTTTGATAATATTTTGAATCAGGTGGCTTTGAGAGTTATACTCAGAGACAAAGACCATCCGCTGGCTCTTAGACTTTTTATCCATTTTAGGACCTAAAAGGCTTTCTCTAGAAATGTTAGATATAACATTCATTTCTTTCTCAATTAGAGTCTGCGGATAGTCCCTCTCAATGAAACAATCCCTCATTTCATTCAATCTAACATCAAATAATTTTTCATCAGTTACAATGCGTCAAACTCTAAGTAATTGGCTTCTAGGTAAGGCTTTTAAAAGGGCTAGAGGATGGGCACTATCAAAATGCAAAGGACTATTGCGGTCCGTAGGTTTTCTGAACAAATCAACTTTGAGAGAATTACCAGCTTTAAAGGGACACTGAACCCAATTTTTTTTCTTTTGTGATTCAGATAGAGCATGACATTTTAAGCAACTTTCTAATTTACTCCTATTATCAAATTTTCTTAATTTTCTTGGTATCTTTATTTGAAATGCAAGAATGTAAGTTTAGATGCCGGCCTATTTTTGGTGAACAACCTGGGTTGTCCTTGCTGATTGGTGGATAAATTCATCCACCAATAAAAAACTGCTGTCCAGAGTCCTGAACCAAAAAAAGCTTAGATGTCTTCTTTTTCAAATAAAGATAGCAAGTGAACAAAGAAAAATTAATAATAGGAGTAAATTAGAAAGTTGCTTAAAATTGCATGTTCTTTCTAAAATTTGGGTTCAGTGTCCCTTTAATAATTTTGGTGTCAAGAAAGATCAACTCCTCCTCACTGTAAGTGAGTTTAAATTTAAAATGTGCAGTGGAACTGTTCAAATCATTAACAAACCAAGGTTCCAACATCGCCCAGCCAAATGCCAAAGACATCATCGATGTAGCGCCACCAACAGGCGCCACATTGAATGAAGTCCAAATTGGCAAATACAAATTTTTCTTCAAACATGTTCATAAGCAAGTTGGCATAATTAGGGGCGACGTTGGAACCCATGGCCGTACTCTGTATCTGTAAAAAATATTCATCCTGAAATAAAAAAATAATTGTGATAAAGAACATATTCCAACAATAAGATAAGGAACTCAATTTGAGCAGTAGAAAAATCACCACTAACAGCCCCCACACCACTTATGTGAGTTATTGATGTATATAAGCTTTCAATATCAAGGCTGAAAAGTATGAATTTGCTAGTGCTCAGATCCAATGCCTCAACTTTTAACAAAAAGTCACTAGTGTCCTTAATGAATGAGTTTGTGTTTTCTATGAAAGGTCTAAGGATTTTGTCTAAATAAATGGAAACGTTAGATGACACTGAACCGATACTGGACACTATGGGGCGACCTGGAGGTTCCTTATCGTTCTTGTGAATTTTAGGTAAAACATAAATAACTGGAGTTTTAGGGTTTAATTTCCAGGAATGTTTGCTAAGTCTTTTCCAATAATAGCATTATTCACAGCATTAAGTATGATTTTATTAAGTTCCTTCTGAATTAGAAAAATAGGATTGTTAGTTAACCTCGTATATACATTTTTATTATTTAATTGGCTCTTAATCTCATTAATATAATAATCTTTATCCAAAATGACAATAGCACCACCTTTGTCCGCACTTTTAAGAATTATGTCATCTCTGGATTGAAGTGACTTTAAGGCTTTATAATCTTTTTTAGAAAAGTTATTCTTTTTAATAGAAATATCAAATTGCTCTTTCTACCATAAGACTTTTTATAGCTGTTTTTATTCATAATTTTTCCTTAATCCAATTTAAGTTTAAGTGAATCAATATCATGTAGGACCAAATTTACAAAGTTTCAACACTATGATTGTTCTGATTAGTAATATAGAAGCTTTTATTTCTCAAACCCACATTCTTCAAATTTAACTGGTTATCAATCTTTGTGGGAGATCCAATATCCTTATCAAAACAAAGGGTCTTAAGTCTGATATTTCTAAAGAATCTATAAAGATCCTTATATAATTGAACACAATTACAATTGTTGCGAGGACAGAACAACAAACCCTTATTCAAAACAGACAATTCATCATATGAAATAGGGAAATTAGATATGTTAACTACGATATTATCTACATTACTATTGATACAAAGGTATCCCCAGTAGAACATAAAGTCTCTTTATTCAAATTTGTATGAGCAAAAGGTTCCAAAATATCTCTGTACTTAGATTCAGGGGGTATAATTACCGTTGGTTGACAAACTGTCCCAGACATCTGATCAAAGGTTACATCAGCACAAATTATTTCTGTTTGTTGCGTGCTGATCGCAGAAGTTGATTCAACTTTTCTTTTTCCTTTATGATGTTTCCTGCCTCCACGGCGCGTTCTGAATCTGAGTCCCACATGGGCGTGGCCTAGGGGGATTGTTTGTGGTCCAACTCCAAACAAAGCACTTATAGTAGCGGTTTGATATGTACTGCAGGGGATACATAGTATTTTCACTGGATGTGATTGCTACAGAAGGGATTTAACACAATTATAGCGTCTTTGACTTTGGCTAACTACGATATGCACTTTTTTGGCTGGTAGAAAATCTGGCTAAGACCTGCACAGTTAAAATATCATATAGTTAATACGCTAATGAATATGCTAGTTACTCCCTTACCACAGTAAGATATAATAATAATGTTAAATAGGATTATAAATATACAAAGGTCATTGTGAAACAGGCATGTAAGAGATTAATCTCACAGTGTACAATTGATCTATATTGAAGGTATTCAACGGATTAAAATCATTTATATCATATATAACTCACTAGCAATTTAATACCAGTGTGCTGTACTGTATTTATTGAGATGGTGTGTATTGAGTTTGTGTGAATGTATTAATCGGGAGTAAGCTAGAAATCGTCTGACTTTGTTCAATCAAAGCAGTACGCAGGCAGGAGGTCGCCATTGAGCGCATAGTGTGTCTGCTATCAGATGTGAATAAGACTGAACTGGCATGTGTGTGATACTGATATATACAGGTAGCCCTCAGTTTACGCCGGGGTTAGGTTCCAGAAGGAATGGTTGTAAATCGAAACCGTTGTAAATTGAAACCCAGTTTATAATGTAAAGTCAATGGGAAGCGAGGGAGATGGGTTCCAGGCCCCTCTCAAAATTGTCATAAGTAACATCTAATACATTATTTTTAAATCTTTGAAATGAAGACTTTAAATGCTAAACAGCATTATAAACCTACTAAAATAATCACACAACACAGAATATATAATTAAACTAAGTTAAATGAACAAAAACATTTGCTAAACAGCATTATAAACCTAATAAAATATTCACACAACACAGACTTCACTTGCATTTTTCTGCAAACAGTTCTTTCTATGCATTCCAATCTGGAATGATTTATAGACAGGAAGATCTTGTTCCTTTGAAATCTGCTTGATAGCTCAGATCTGGTTAAACTGATTAATTTTAGCTTGCTTGGCTTTGCTGCAACACAAGCGGACAGCTCCACCTACTGGCTATTTTAATAAATGCACTGCTTCTCAATGCTTTTCAATAGCAGTCACATGACTGGAAAAAAAGGTTGTTATTCTGAAACGGTGTAAATTGAACCGTTGTAAAACGAGGGCCATCTGTACATATATCCTTTTTACTAGCTTCCCTATATTGAATATAGCTAATGATCCACACTACCCCTATGTCCACACGGCCCTCATGTTTTTACTTTTTAATAGGTAAGACACTTAATTTGGAATAGTGAATTAGAGGAGTTTGGAAGTGCACATACCCATCTCAGACAATCCATGTTAGTGTCTCACACACTGTTTTTGTCCATTTGTATATATGTTAAATAAAGTGTTATTTTAAACTTATATATTTGATAAGTTAGTGTGTAATTCCACACTGGGCTTAAATGTCATAAACCCTCTATAGTTCCCTAATCCTTCTAAAGCCAACCATAATCAGCAGTGTCATGTGAGGTTTCATGATTCTCAGCTGATGGACCCTATATAAGAGTAATTTCCTTAATAAAAAAAAATGATAAGCAAGAATATGCTCTCTCTATAAACCACCCCTGCCAAATGCCATCTGGACCCCAGCCACCCCCCCCCCCCCCGCTACTATTATAAAGCCAGGGCCAGGGGTCTAATTCTCATTATTTGTTCATTTAGTATTATTAGTAGAAGTAATACTGCTACTAATAATAAGTGACAAAGAAAATATTCCCTGGCTGTGTCTAGTGTATCCCAATTTGGCACTTTGATTTCCTGCACATAACAAAGCAATCCAGTATCAACACAGTTCAAACAGAAATAGAACCAGTTCAGTCATCTATTTGATAGAATGTACACAACATCACCACCAGTATATAGGCAGAACTAGTCGAGATGTACGAACCAGAATACGAGAACACTTGGGTTACATTAAAAATGAAGTAACTTGTTCAGCCCTTTCCAGGCACTTCATTGAAATACACACAGGTAATGTTAATACATTTAAATGGAGAGGTCATTAGAAAACCACCAAGAGGGGGCGATAAGGATAAGCTCTTAGCTAAACAAGAGACATATTGGATTTTTAAGCTTAGAACTCAGATACCTGAAGGGTTCAACTCAGAATCTGACTTGATCAATCACTGGCAGTAAGTCCCTGACACTGTGATATCAGGGGTCTTACGCTATTCATCTCCTTATATATTTGTGCTCTGGAGCCTTTTGCTCTATCCAGCCCACCTGGTGCCCTTTACGCGTTCACTTCACGTAGTTTGCGCTCGGTGTCCTCTTCCTCTCTCATCCCAAATATCCATACGTTAGATTCGACCATTACCTTAAGCTATTCCGTTTATTCTAACTACAGATATTGACACGTTTTCTAGTTGTACCCTTTTCCAGACCAGTCATACTACCCAATAATATCTAAAATACTACCTCTCACCAGCATTTGGGCTTTCTTTTTACATACGAACATCTCTCATACTTTGTGTTCCAAGTATCCTGGACAATCATGACTTATCTATATCCTATGCACAACCTCTAATAGGAGTCCTTTCATAGATGTATAGATTACATATATATACATGTTTTTTAAATTATTTTGGGGTTGGTTTAGGGGAAAAAGTTAGGCTACAGGGACCATTGTTTGTCTAATGGTGTTCATAGAAGCATTTGCACTTTGATTGGGGAACACAATATTTGGTTTAAGCAGGAGCTAACATGCCTTCTGTGTACCATTCATATGTTTATTACATAGAAGTGCAATTGTATTTCATATATGTAAATTCTAGACATGATTGTCACGTACCACTCACATCTAGAAGATGAAACATATTAGGAAATTATGAAGCCTACTAGAATCAGATTGACCATCATATGTCAATATCCACCAGCACTAGTAATTTTGTGTGATATGTTGGAAGTGTATCATATAGAAAATATGAATGTGCTAACGAGATACTAAGTGTGATGATGGTAATTTTTCTCAAGTACCTGTTCTGGATTTACCCCTGTACTGATTATAAACTATATATATTCTAATAATACAGTTTATCTTGACATTGTTAACTCTGCACACCGTGCAGGACCTCTTGTTCACTTATCTGACACTTCTCAACAGCATAGTGCTTTGTAAATAAATATACTTTCAATGTAAATAGCTATCTGGCTTTAGTACTATTCCAGTACTCTAAGAGTTAAACTTTATAGCCCCACACCCCTTCTCAGTCAACCAATTGGAGAATAGTACACCCTTTTTAAATTACCTCATTTCAAAGGTGTAACAGGTTTACGATTACGGTGGATAGCCGAAACTAGTCAGACCTTTCACTGCTGTTCTTGTTTCCTGCTGCTGGAATTTTAAAGTTTGTATAATAAAGATGAACTTTTAAACTGGAGGAGGCTTGCGCTTCTTTTCTTATTGCTACTAATAATACTAATATAGTATCTGTTCATTACTGTGTTCTGTATGTTACTAAGTAACAAGGGGTTACTTTTGAACATAATAAAAATGAGCTATTATATGCTGTACATTGAGAAAAATTTTCAATAAAGAAACAATAAATATAAAAAAAAAAATGAGCCTAGTACTCCTGATCGCTATATTAATTCAGCACAGCTCTGAAAAAGCCAAAATAGAATTATCTCCTATTATAAGGTGGGAGCCTTATTAGCAAATATTTCCTGTGCTAGTCAAGAAATAATGTGATTCTTATTCTGTCCTTGAATTACAGGAAGTCCGTCACAGTGCCGGCTAATGCATATGGGGAAAATTCAGCAAGATACAGACTATAAGTCTGTGGTCAGTAATCTGCTTGCTGTTACATTTTTGTACAAATACTGCTGCTTACAGACAGTTCAGTCTATTTAGGAAACAGAGTGTGAGAGACCTGAAAACAGACAAGGGTTTGTTATCTTGTATGACAACCCCTATTACAACACTATAGATACCAATGAGGGGTTAATTTTGTGAATATTTCTTTAAAAAGAGAACTGGTTTCACACACTCACCAACTCACTGGAAATGTCAATTACCTTTACACCATAAAGAGACATTAAAGATACATTAATTGGCAATCACTGGGCTAAAATTGCTGATCATTCTCATATCTCATCTTGGAAGTCTTCTCACTACCTTAGGCTAAATCTCTCCAAAACTGAGATCCTTATTTTCCCTTCTTCCAAAATCTCCCCCCCCCCTCCCTTTTCTCTATAACTGTTGATAACTCCATCATTACCCCTACCCTGCATGCCGATGTCTTGGGGTCCCACTTAAATCAGAAATACACTTAAATACATCTCTAAAATTAGACATTTCCTTACACAAGACACAACTAAGATTTTAATCCACTCTCAATGCTGTCTGCATTTATCAATGCCGGGCGGACATGATACGATACAGCGAATCATGTTCGCTCTACACTTGATAAATCGGCCCCCTTGTCTCCAGATACTCTCCCTCCTGTCCCCTTCGCTCTGCTCATGACCTCCTACTCTCCTCCACTCTTGTTACCTCCTCACACTCCCGCTTACAGGACTTCTCCAGATTGTCTCCCATCTTTTGGAACTCTCTGCCTCACTCCACAAGACTCTCCCCTAGTTTTGAAGTCCTGTAAGCCTTTGAGCCCAGCAGCAGTTTGTAGATCACCTTTATAAAAATCGACTACAACAGTGCAACTCTCGGCAGGGCCCTCTACCCATTTGATCCCTTTAATGTTATCTTGTATACCGCCTATGCTTATAGCACTGCAGAATCTGTTGGCGCTCTACAAATACCTGATAATAATAATAATAATGATTATCTATAATTGTCACTGGCAGCCAATATGGGGTAAAATCACTGCTCAGTGTTTTTGCAGAATATCAAGGTGGATGTCAAAATACAGCTGTGCATGAGTAAACTGGAAGCCAATGAGTTATCACTCTCTGCATGTTACTGTAAGTCAGTGGCGAGTAAAATCGCTGCTTTTTGTGTGGCAGCCAGAGGGTAATATAATTGTATCCTTGGCATCTTAGAGAATAAGATCAGTGCCCACTTGGAAGAAATATATAGGGCCAGATTATGAGGGGAGCGCAAGCACAGTATTTGCGTTCCACTCGTAATACCAGCACATGCAATTGAATGGAAGCTTTGCGCTCACGAGAGAGCGCATCCATAGGCTCCAATGGTAGCCCCATTCTCATGCCGTTAGACATGACTGAGAACCTAGAGCAGCGAAGGGGGTAAGTCGCGCAGCGATGGGCAGCAAAGTTGAAATATATATGTATAGAAGCATATGCGTATATATTTATAGTAATTACACAGTCCCCGTAGACCGCCAGGCAGAGGCAATTTTCAGTGCCGTTTTCTGTCTAACACTCCCCATCCCCTCATTTTAAGGCCTTAAAACTGCTTTGTGCAGTTATATTATAAAAAAAATAAAGATGGTCATAGTTTGACCTCTGGTTAATTTTTGGAGCACTAATTGCTACCGCAAGCTGCGGTCGCATTAACCAGCCACTTGTAATGGTTGGTTGGTTATTTATCGTGTGCCTGTAGATGGGCGAATTTGACCATTTACGGGCAATAAATTAGAGCTGCACTTATAATCTAGACCATAGTGGGGTCTAGGGAAGAGTCTTAGCTAGAGTTGTTTTGAGGGGCTATTGTCGGGTCCCACCTTCTAATCTTCCCCAGTAATTTGTTGGCCAATAGTTTTCTAAACGAGAGCTGCAACCCAATCTCTATGCAAGGAATGAAGGTGTTATTGTGCCACAAATGAAGAGATTGTGATAAGTAGCGGCTAGATTTAGAGTTTTGTCGGTAACGACCTGCGTAGCTAACGCATGCTTTTTTTTCCCCGCACCTTTTAAATACCGCTGGTATTTAGAGTTCACAGAATGACTGCGTTTTCAGTGCGTTAGGCTCCAAAAAGGGAGCGTAGAGCATAATTTATCGCCACTGCAACTCTCGATACCAGCGGTGCTTACGGACGCGGCCAGCTTCAAAAACGTGCTCGTGCACGATTCCCCCATAGGAAACAATGGGGCAGTTTGAGCTGAAAAAAAACCTGCGAAACACCTGCAAAAAAGCAGCGTTCAGCTCCTAACGCAGCCCCATTGTTTCCTATGGGGAAACACTTCCTAAGTCTGCACCTAACACCCTAACATGTACCCCGAGTCTAAACACCCCTAACCTTACACTTATTAACCCCTAATCTGCCGCCCCCGTTATCGTTGACCCCTGCATATTATTATTAACCCCTAATCTTCCGCTCCGTACACCGCCGCAACCTACATTATACCTATGTACCCCTAATCTGCTGCCCCTAACACCGCCGACCCCTATATAATATTTATTAACCCCTAATCTGCCGCCCCCAATGTCGCCTCCACCTAACTACAATAATTAACCCCTAATCTGCCGACCGGACCGCACCGCTACTCTAATAAATGTATTAACCCCTAAAGCTAAGTCTAACCCTAACACTAACACCCCCCTAAGTTAAATATAATTGAAATCTAACAAAATAAATTAACTCTTCTTAAATAAATTATTCCTATTTAAAGCTAAATACTTACCTGTAAAATAAATCCTAATATAGCTACAATATAAATTATAATTACCGGTATATTGTAGCTATTTTAGGATTAATATTTATTTTACAGGCAACTTTGTATTTATTTTAACCAGGTACAATAGCTATTAAATAGTTAATAACTATTTAATAGTTACCTAGTTAAAATAATTACAAAATTACCTGTAAAATAAATCCTAACCTAAGTTACAATTAAACCTAACACTACACTATCAATAAATTAATTAAATAAAATACCTACAATTAAACCTAACACTACACTATCAATAAATTAAATAAATACAATACCTACAAATAAATACAATGAAATAAACTAACTAAAGTACAAAAAATAAAAAAGAACAAAGTTACAAAAAATAAAAAAATATTTACAAACATTAGAAAAATATTACAACAATTTTAAACTAATTACACCTACTCTAAGCCCCCTAATAAAATAACAAAGACCCCCAAAATAAAAAAAATGCCCTACCCTATTCTAAAATTAAAATAGAAAAGCTCTTTTACCTTACCAGCCCTGAAAAGGGCCCTGTAAAAAAAACATACAATACCCCCCCCAACATTACAACCCACCACCCACATACCCCTAATCTAACCCAAACCCCCCTTAAATAAACCTAACACTAAGCCCCTGAAGATCTCCCTACCTTATCTTCACCACACTGGGTATCAGCGATCCGTCCAGGCTCCGATGTCTTGATCCAAGCCCAAGCGGGGGGCTGAAGATGTCCATGATTCGGCCGAAGTCTTCATCCAAGCGGGAGCTGAAGAGGTCCATGATCCGACTGAAGTCTTCTATCAAGCGGCATCTTCAATCTTCTTTCTTCCGGATCCATGTAGTTCATCCCGCCGACGCGGAACATCCATCTTCACCGACGACTTCCCGACGAATGACGGTTCCTTTAAGGGACGTAATCCAAGATGGCGTCCCTCGAATTCCGATTGGCTGATAGGATTCTATCAGCCAATCGGAATTAAGGTAGGAAAATTCTGATTGGCTGATGGAATCAGCCAATCAGATTCAAGTTCAATTCGATTGGCTGATCCGATCAGCCAATCAGATTGAGCTTGCATTCTATTGGCTGATCGAAACAGGCTGTTTTGAACAGCCAATAGGATTTCAGTAGCTCTCATCCTATTGGCTGATTTGAATTTCCAAAACCAAATCAGCCAATAGGAATGCAAGGGACGCCATTTTGAAAAGGCTCCCTTGCATTGAAGAATCAGTATACGGCGGCAACTGTATGAAGAGGATGCTCAGTGCTGAATGACTTCAGGATGGAGCCGCTCCGCGCCGCCGGGATGAAGATAGAAGACGCCGCCTGGATGGATGAAGACCTCGCTGCCTGGATGAAGACTTCTCGCAGCCTGGATGTCTGGACTACAGAAACTGTAAGTGGATCGTCTGGGTTAGTGTTAGGTTTTTTTAACTTTTTTTGGGTGGGTTCTTTTTTTAGATTAGGGTTTTGGACCCTTTTAAGGACAATGAAAAGAGCTGAATGCCCATGCAAATGCCCTTTTCAGGGCAATGGTTAGCTTAGGTTTTTTTTAGAGTTAGGTTTTTTTATTTTGGGGGTTGGTTGGGTGGGTGGTGGGTTTTACAGTTTTTTTTACAGGGAAAAGAGCTGATTTCTTTAGGGCAATGCCCTACAAAAAGTTCTTTTAAGGGCTATTTGTAGTTTATTGTAGGCTTTTTATTTTATAGGGCTATTAGATTAGGAGTAATTGTTTTTATTTTGGATAATTTTGTTTGTTATTTTTCATTATTTAGTATTTGTTATTTTTTGTACTTTAGTATTTTTTTATCTTTTGTAACTTAGTATTTAGTATTTTTTGTAATTCTAGATTTAATTTATTTAGTAGGGTTAGGTTTTTTAATGTGTAATTTAATTAATTTAATTTGTAGTTATTTTAATTTTAGTATAATAGTAATGTTAGTTTAATTTATAGTTTAAATTTAGTTTTTTTTATTTTCCCAAGTAAGTTTTTATTTATTTTAAGATAGGGATCTTGTAATTTTAATTTAAAGTTATTGGGTTGTTAGGTTTAGAGGTTAATAGTTTAATTTAGTTTTTGGCGATGTGGGGGGCTGGTGGTTTAGGGGTTAATAGGTTTATTAAGTGGTAGTGATGCGGGAGGCCAGAGGTTTAGGGGCTAATACCTTTATTTAGTGGAATAGGGGTTTATATCTTTATTATAGTGTGGGCAATGTTGGGGTGCGGGGGAATAGGGTTAATAATTTTAGTATAGTGGCGACGATGTCGGGGAGCGGCTGAATAGGGGGTGAATAAATTTTATTAGTGGCGGCGTTGTCGGGAGCGGCAGATTAGGGGTTAATAAATTTAATTTTGTGTTTGCGATCCTGGAGAGCAGCAGAATAGGGGTTAATAGGTAGTTAATGGGTGTTAGTGTACTTTGTAACACTTTAGTTATGAGTTTTGTGTAACAGTTGTGTTGCGTAAAACTCATAACTACTGCTCTTAGATTGCGAAACGGATCGTGTCGGTATAGCCTCACCACAAAACTTGTAATGGCAGCGTCATGCAAAAACATCATTTTTTGGAGTGCGGGACTGAGGTTGCGTTACAGGCTAAAAGGCTTGCGGTACAGTTATACTGACAAGACTCATAATGGCTGCGTTGCTGTTTTAATGCTGAAAGGGCCATTTTTTCAGCGTTAAAACTCAAATGCAAAACTCGTAATCTATGTGTATATTTGATGGAGAAGCTGATTCTAAGACCTTTGAAAATGTGTAATGCAAACAGCGTGGTAAGCAAGTCTACTGCGCCATCTTGTGGATCAGGTTGGAAAAGCACTTACTACCAACAACAAATGTAATAGCAGGAGATTGTCATCTGATCTATAGGGTATTAGTGGTCAGTTATGGGTTTACGTTCTGTTTAACCCCTGGTGAGATTTTCAGAGATACTTTTATTTTCAAGATAGGAAGAAAAAGATAGAAGCTGAGACAACAGAGGGTGAAAAAGGGGTTGGAACTATCAGCTGGAAATTGTGTCAGTACTGCAGAGTAAGGTGACTTTACCTAATGTTACTACTACTACTATATTATTAATTGGGATACTGACACTTTATAAGCTGTGTCTTTACTCATTGTTTGTTGTCTGGCTATTAGGTGCTTTGTATCAGGTACTAAATCATTTCAAATTCAGTAAAGAATAGGATACTGTTTAAACACTCAGATGATCCCATAAATGTGTTGTGTGTGGTTGTACTTTGTAAAAGCCAAGCATTATTGTGCAATAGTTAAAACGTGGGTGTGTTTCGAAACATTCATGCATCCAATGGTACAGCATTTATTTAATGTGCATATTAATTTGTGTGTATTCATTTGTGTGTGTTAATTTGAGTATATTCAATTTGTTTGTGATAATGTGTGTGTATTAATTTGTATATATTAATTTGTGTATATTAAATAGTGTGTGTTAATTTGTGTAAATTAATTTCTGTGTGATAATTTGAGTATATTATTTTGTGTATTAATTTGTGTAAATTAATTTGCGTGTGTTAATTTGTGTATATTATTTTGTGTGTATTAATTTGTGTATATTAAATTGTGTGTATTAATTTGTGTGTATTCATTAGTGTATTCATTAGTATGTGTTAATTTGTGTGTATTCATTTGTGTGTGTTCATCTGTGTGTATTAATTTGTGTGTATTCATGTGTGTTTGTTCATTTGTGTGTGTTCACTTGTGTGTAATAATTTGTGTGTGTTAATTTGTGTTTGTTCATTTGTGTGTGTTCATTTGTGTGTATTAATTTGTGTGTATTCATGTGTGTTTGTTCATTTGTGTGTATTAATTTGTGTGTATTCATTTGTGTTTGTTCATTTGTATGTAATAATTTGTGTGTATTAATTTGTATGTATTCATTAGTGTGTGTTAGTTTGTGTGTATTCATTTGTGTTTGTTCATTTGTGTGTATTCATTTGTGTTTGTTCATTTGTGTGTAATAATTTGTATGTATTCATTTGTGGTTGTTCATTTGTGTGTAATAATTTGTGTGTATTCCTTAGTGTGTGTTAATTTGTATGTATTCATTTGTGTGTGTTCATTTGTGTGTAATAATTTGTGTGTATTCATTTGTGTTTGTTCATTTGTGTGTAATAATGTGTATTTATTAATTTGTGTTTGTTCATTTGTGTGTAATAATTTGTGTGTATTCATTTGTGTTTGTTCATTTGTGTGTAATAATTTGTGTTTTTTAATTTGTGTATAATAATTTGTGTGTATTAATTTGTGTGTAATAATTTGTGTGTGTTCATTTGTGTTTGTTAATGTGTGTATATTAATGTGTGTGTATTCATTTTTGTTTGTTCATTTGTGTGCAATAATTTGTGTGTAATAATTTGTGTGTATTAATTTGTGTTTGTTAATTTGTGTTTGTTAATTTGTGTTTATTGATTTGTGTGTATTAATTTGTGTTTGTTAATTTGTGTGTATTAATTTGTGTTTGTTAATTTGTGTTTATTAATTTGTGTTTGTTAATTTGTGTGTATTCATTTGTGTGTATTAATTTGTGTTTGTTAATTTGTGTTTGTTAATTTGTGTTTATTAATTTGTGTTTGTTAATTTGTGTGTATTAATTTGTGTGTAATAATTTGTGTGTATTCATTTGAATCCGACAAATGATTCAACAGTTATTTGGTAATAAACTGGTTCTATTATATTTGTTTTGCCATTTAGATACTTTGTTTTGTTGGTACATTTTAGGGTATTCTTGGTATTACCAATAATTTATGTATTATATGAAATTAAATATTTGAGATAGTAACTGGCATATTCAGTGAGGCTAATCTGCAGATCATTTAGCATATGCATATACACCGATACTGTTCCTTTACATTTTGGTTACGTCTGGGTTTTCTCTTTATTAGATATAGGATTTATCTTATATATTAACCCCTAAATATTAGGGATACCTCCTGCATATAGTAAGACTTTCTTGCGTGTATATAAGGTGGTAATGTTCTTTTAAATATTTGCCTCCAAGTTTATTATACTTTGAGCATAGTGATATAATTTCTTAAATTGTCAGTTTCCTACAATATTTTCATCTGTACCAGTCAGGGATAGGCATACTCAAAGGCTGTGGCGGACATTTTCCAAAGTACAGACCTTAGTGAAGGACACCAAGGTACATTTAAAATTAAAATAAAATTATTTTATAATGCTTGGTGTTATTATACTAATGCAGATACCACTGATCATATAACCAGCCCTTCTCTCGCTATACCCATGAGCCAGTGTCACTACTGTGTCATTATATAGTGCTGGGTGTTATTATACTGATGCAGATACCACTGATCTTATAACCAGCCCTCCTCTGGCTATACCCATGTGCCAGTGTCACTACTGTGTCTTTGTATATTGCTTGGTGTTATTATACTGATGGCTGCAGATATCACTGATCCTATAACCAGCCCTGCTCTGGCTATACCCATGAGTCAGTGTCACTGTTGTGTCTTTGTATAGTGCTTGGTGTTAGTATCCTGATGCAGATACCACTGATTCTATAACCAGCCCTCTTCTGGCTATACCCATGAGCCAGTTTCACTACTGTGTCATTATATAGTGTTGGGTGTTATTATACTGATGCAGATACCACTTATCCTATAACCAGCCCTCCTCTGGCTATACCCATGTGCCAGTGTCACTACTGTGTCATTAAATAGTGCTTGGTGTTAGTATCCTGATGCAGATACCACTGATTCTATAACCAGCCCTTCTCTGGCTATACCCATCTACCAGTGTCACTATTGTTTCATTATATAGCGCTGGGTGTTATTATACTGATGCAGATACCACTTACCCCGATAACCAGCCCTTGTCTGGCTATACCCATGTGCCAGTGTCACTACTGTGTCTTTGTATAGAGCTGGGTGTTATTATACAGATGCAGATACACATCCAGTATTTCACTCAGGCTTTATTTATTCCATATAAGTACTGCACATATATTAACCAATGTTCATATGAGCAGAAAATATATGTATGTGAGGAAGTCCACAAGTCGTCCTTCGACAGCGGAACAATATGTGACAGGCAGGCAGCTCTCTTGACAATGGTGAATCAAAAAATATATTGAGTCCTATAAGACAAGAATAAAAGAGACGCCCTTGGTGCAATAACTCAAAAATAAAGTGATATAATAACGTGTTGTAGCAGTAGGATAGGTACTCATAAAAGGAGATGCACATCCAGTGCAATACAACATGGACCGAGGCTTCAGAGCTGCTCAGCTGACTTTAACAATCCGACAGAGCAGCTGGGCTGTGAAGGGGCTCGTCTCCAGTGATGCCACAGCTTCCGGTACCAGCAAAAGGAACACGGCCAGTGGTATAGTAGCATTACGATAAGTCTACGTAATGCGGGCTCCCAAGTGTATATCCAAAAATTGAAGAAGAGCAAGGTTCAAATGGGAAGTTAATTTATTAAAATGTATTAAAAATTTTGCACAGCAACGCGTTTCTCGGCACAAACTGCCGTTTCATCAGGCTGTATGCTACATAAAAACCTTGCTCTATTTAAAATCCTCAATTGGCCAATCAAAATGTCTGTAGATTGCACACCCACGACATCATCGATGTCTATTGGACAGTAGGATCAGCAATAGGATCTCATTAACCCGATATGTTGGTGAATAATATACAGGGGCCATGCAAAATAACAACCAACAATAGTATCAAAAATGACTTTCTATATAAAACCACTACAGAATAAATAACATATTATAAGTGATCAAAAAGTGCATTATAACCTATGTAATCAAGCATTCCTTTTAGTATGACAATACCTCTGCTTTGATCATGTTCATTTCATGAGATGTCCTGATATAGGATTATTGTGAATTGAAGGTCGGTCTCATATGTGTCATCGTATTTGTGGTATAGTTTTTGTTTGTTGTATATTCACTTATTCGCTTAATGAATTCTATATGAACATGTATTTTTAATTTGCTTATATATGAACCCTTTATGAACTTAAGAATTAAGTCACATTTTTATGTATTTATATATTTATATGAAATTTGCCTAATTGTTGGTTATTTATGTATAGCTTATTCATCACACACTATTTATGCACTTTATGATCACTTCTAATATGTATTTATATATATGTTTATGTTTTTTGTATAGATAGCGGTTTAGTATAGAGTGTTTGTTGTTTTGTATCTGTGATATTTGCGGATGCAAATGGCAACAAACAACATTTGTTATTATACATCACTTTATTCTCATGATATTAATTGTATGTTTCATTCTTGAAACATTAATTGGATTAATAATCATCAGTATCATCCTATTTATTTATTTATTTATAAATGTATCACGGTTTATCATGTTTTGTTCAAATAATGATGCATATTATTTCACTTGCAACATATGTCACGGTTCATCAAGCTATACATAAATAACCAACAATTAGGCAAATTTCATATAAATATATAAATACATAAAAATGTGACTTAATTCTTAAGTTCATAAAGGGTTCATATATAAGCAAATTAAAAATACATGTTCATATAGAATTCATTAAGCGAATAAGTGAATATACAACAAACAAAAACTATACCACAAATACGATGACACATATGAGACCGACCTTCAATTCACAATAATCCTATATCAGGACATCTCATGAAATGAACATGATCAAAGCAGAGGTATTGTCATACTAAAAGGAATGCTTGATTACATAGGTTATAATGCACTTTTTGATCACTTATAATATGTTATTTATTCTGTAGTGGTTTTATATAGAAAGTCATTTTTGATACTATTGTTGGTTGTTATTTTGCATGGCCCCTGTATATTATTCACCAACATATCGGGTTAATGAGATCCTATTGCTGATCCTACTGTCCAATAGACATCGATGATGTCGTGGGTGTGCAATCTACAGACATTTTGATTGGCCAGTTGGGGATTTTAAATAGAGCAAGGTTTTTATGTAGCATACAGCCTGATGAAACGGCAGTTTGTGCCGAGAAACGCATTGCTGTGCAACATTTTTAATACATTTTAATAAATTAATTTCCCATTTGAACCTTGCTCTTCTTCTATTATTGGATATACACTTGGGAGCCCGCATTACGAAGACTTATCGTAAGTGCTACTATACCACTGGCTGTGTTCCTTTTGCTGGTACCAGAAGCTGTGACATCACTGGAGATGAGCCCCTTTGTGGCCCAGCTGCTCTGTCGGATTGTTACAGTCAGCTGAGCGGCTCTGAAGCCTCGGTCCATGTTGTATTGCACTGGATGTGCATCTCCGTTTGTGAGTACCTATTCTACTGCTACCACATGTTATTATATTACTTTATTTATTCCATAACTTATCACCCAATATCACTAGCAGTCTCTTGACAAGCCACTAACTTTATTCACACTACATATTTTTTTTTTCTTCCTATTATTTAATCAGAAAGAAAAGTTATACAGTGGGGCAAAAAAGTATTTAGTCAGCCACCAATTGTGCAAGTTTTCCCACTTAAGAAGATGAGAGAGGCATGTAATTTTCATCATAGGTATACCTCAACTATGAGAGACAAAATGTGGAAATAAATCCAGACAATCACATAATCTGATTTGAAAATAATTTATTTGCATATTATGGTGGAAAATAAGTATTTGGTCACCTACAAACAAGCAAGATTTCTGGCTCTCACAGACCTGTATCTTCTTCTTTAAGAGGCTCCTCTGTCCTCCACTCATTACCTGTATTAATGGCACCTGTTTGAACTTGTTATCAGTATAAAAGACACCTGTCCACAACCTCAAACAGTCACACTCCAAACTCCACTATGGTGAAGACCAAAGAGCGGTCAAAGGACACCAGAAACAAAATTGTAGACCTGCACCTGGCTGGGAAGACTAAATCTGCAATAGGCAAGCAGCTTGGTGTGAAGAAATCAACTGTGGGAGCAATAATTAGAAAATGGAAGACATACAAGACCACTGATAATCTCCCTCGATCTGGGGCTCCACACAAGATCTCACCCCATGGGGTCAAAATGATCACAAGAACAGTGAGCAAACATCCCAGAACCACACAGGGGGACCTAGTGAATGAACTGCAGAGAGCTGGAACCAATGTAACAAAGGCTACCATCAGTAACACACTACTCCTTCAGGGACTCAGATCCTGCAGTGCCAGATGTGTCCCCCTGCTTAAGCCAATACATGTCTGGGCCCATCTGAAGTATGCTAGAGAGCATTTGGATGATCCAGAAGCGGATTGGGAGAATGTCATATGGTCAGATGAAACCAAAGTAGAACTGTTTGGTAGAAACACAACTCGTCGTGTTTGGAGGAGAGAGAATGCTGAGTTGCAACCAAAGAACACCATACCTACTGTGAAGCATGAGGGTGGCAACATCATGCTTTAGAGCTGTTTCTCTGCAAAGGGAACAGGACGACTGATCCGTGTACATGAAAGAATGAATGGGGCCATGTATCGTGAGATTTTGAGTGCAAACCTCCTTTCATCAGCAAGGGCATTGAAGATGAAACGTGGCTGGGTCTTTCAGCATGACAATGATCCCAAACACACCACCCGGGCAACGAAGGAGTGGCTTCGTAAGAAGCATTTCAAGGTCCTGGAGTGGCCTAGCCAGTCTCCAGATCTCAACCCCATACAAAACCTTTGGAGGGAGTTGAAAGTCTGTGTTGCCCAGCGACAGCCCCAAAACATCACTGCTCTAGAGGAGATCTGCATGCAGGAATGGGCCAACATACCAGCAACAGTGTGTGACAACCTTGTGAAGACTTACAGAAAACGTTTGACCTCTGTCATTGCCAACAAAGGATATATAACAAAGTATTGAGATGAACTTTTGATATTGACCAAATACTTATTTTCCACCATAATTTGCAAATAAATTCTTTCCAAATCAGACAATGTGATTGTCTGGATTTGTTTCCACATTTTGTCTCTCATAGTTGAGGTATACCTATGATGAAAATTACAACCCTCTCTCATCTTCTTAAGTGGGAGAACTTGCACAATTGGTGGCTGACTAAATACTTTTTTGCCCCACTGTACTAAGGTTGTGGCGGACACTGCAAGGGCTAGTCCCGGACACCCTTGTCCATGTATGGACACCTTACCTATCCCTGGTACCAGTCTAAGTATAAATGATTTTCCTTATATGCTTTATGTTACTTAATAAAGTTATTGTATTCTCAAAATGAATAAATGATTGCAAAATCTTTCTTAAAAGTACTTGGGGCTATTCCCAGAATTGAATAGGTTATTTTAGTTAACATATATGATGGTTCACAGTTTGCTGTTCAGACTAGTACAGTCTTGTTACTATTGTAGCCATTAACAAACGTATTGATTTCCAATTTAAATTACAAATATACTTTGTGCATATGCAGATAATTTTCTTCTGCTTGGTGTGGCAACCTTTTAGTGTTTTTAAAGATTGGCTCTCAAGTTTCGAGGAAGTACTTTCAAATGTGATTTATTTCCCCTGAGAACAAAGCGATAGATTAGTGCATCTTTGTCTGTTTATGTGTAAAACAATCCTGCTATCATCACTTTACTGTTCATATTCACATTAGTTTAATGGCTCTGATATTACCAGTTTATACCCGTTCCTAAATTACTATTTTAGCATTATTTAAAGGGACACAAAAATGTAATTCATGATTCGGCTAGAACATAAAATTTTAAACTATTTTCGAATTTACTTTTATTATCAAATATACTTCATTATCTTGTTATCCTTTGCTGAAGGAACAGCATTGCACTATTGGCAGATAGCTGAACACATCTAGTTAGCCAATCACAAGAGACAAATGTGTGCAGGCACCAATCAGCAACTAGCTCCCACTAATGTAGGATATGTGCATATTCATTTTCAATAATGGATACCAAGAGAATAAAGCACATTTGAAAATAGAAGTAATTTTAAAAGTGTCTTACAATTACATGCTCTATCTGATTCATGCAAGCTTAATTTCCTCTTTCCTATCTCTTTAAAACATTTAGGCTCCCAGCAGCCCTCTCCCCTTTCCCTTTACATGTTTCGCCGGACTCCCGGCTTTCTCAAAATGCGAGGCACTGCGTATCTGAAGGCTTTTTATGATGTAGACCGCGCCTCTCCTATTACGTATGGCAATTGTAATCCTTATGACATCTTCTCCATCCTTATTTTTTTGAGAACAGAAATCCAAAGCAACAACCTTAAATGCCAGATTAATAAAAAAAAAAAGAGTCTTTATTCCAAAAATAATAAAAACATGTGCTGTTTAGCGTAAAAGAATCATAGCATAGGAAGTGAAGCTGTGGTCCTAGCAGACATGTTTCGTGCACAATGCACTTGTTCACTGCATAAAGGAGACACAGCCTCTTCCGGCTTTTTTTCACCTTCTTGTTAAAGGTACATACCCTTTTATCTTATGCTAATAATATACATTAAGAGAGAACATCCACCTACAGGTACAGATTCATAATTTATGAAATATGCAATTCACATATAGGGAAATTAACTGTCATATCCTTACACTTAATTATCATTTCTAATTGGTTACAATTTACCATGGAAAAACCTTATACGTATATATATCCTCATACTATGTGTCATAGCACTCTTAGACTTTTATAACAATTATATATGTGTAAGCTTTCAACATACTACCCTTATACTGTGTATTATTCTAAATTCCTTTCTCAATTGCTTCATATATTACATTTCCCTATGTTTATTTATAATGAATAATTTAAATTTTAAATTAAACAACTCATTAATTGTGTTATTATACATTTCTTTATCAATTATATTGAGTTTTACATTTATCTTGGACATATTAGAATATTGCAGTGGGACTAATAGTTAGATATTATAATTGATTGAATATAAGTCTCATTAAGATTTAATCCTTTAATAGTACACACAAATGTCATAAACTTATTTCTGAATCTACACCTATATGAGTTCATTATGTAACATAGTTGTATAAATTTGTACAAAGTATCTATTATAAGAGTAATTTATACATATAAGTCTATGTCTTTTCTGAAGTTTACACCATGAGGGATAGACGTATTTAACGTGAAAATATCTCTCTTAGACTTAATTTATTCTCTCTATTACCCCCTCTTCTCCAGTAGGGGACATGATCAATGTCTTGTACATTTAACATAGACGAATCAGAGTTGTGAAATTCTCTGAAATGTTTCGCTATAGGGGTGGTTGATTCAGGGTCCTCAATTGACCTTACATGTTCCAATACTCTGTCCTTTAATTGTCTTTTAGTCCTCCCTACATATTGTTTCGAACAACCCCTACATGTAAGTAGATATATTACATTTGTTGTTGCACAATTGATGTGAAAATTCATTTTGTGTGTGCAATTAATTCCCTCTACTACATGGTCACTGGTTTTACATATGTTCCTTCTACATAAGAAACCCTTACGTGGTTTTAACCAAGATCTATTGGTTATTCTATGAAGATCTGAAGGAGCTACATAATTCCCTATTGTTTTTCCTTTTCTTAAGATGAAATCATATCCTTCCTGCACTATTTTCTTCATTATAGGGTCAGCATGCAAAATTGGAACACATTCCCTAATTATTTTGCAAATACTCCTGTATTGTTCACTGTAAGTAGTTATAAATCTAGGTTTTTGTTTCTTATTTCTTCTAGCCATCCTGGGTTTATATTTCAACAAATCTTCTCTGGGAATCTGGTCTACTTCTATTCGCGCTTTCTCTATAGTTTCATCATTATAGCCTCTTTTTTTTAGACGTTCTGTCATGATATTAGCTGGTACCAAATAGCTCTCCTGATTCGTGCAATTTCTTTCGGCCCTTGTGACCTGACCTTTTAGGATACCTTGTAATGTGTGTCAGGGATGACATGAGTTATAATCCAATATTGTATTTCCAGCTGTAGGTTTTCTATATAGATTGGTCTCAATAAATCCTTTCTCTGCATTGCTAGACATTATAATATCCAGGAAATTAATTTGGTTTGAATTACTTTCTCCTGTAAAGGTTATACCACAGTCGTTCCTATTTAAATAATTACAGAACTCCCCAGTAATCTTTTCATCACTATCCATAACAAAAATCAAATTGTCTATATATCGTGCATATAGAACTATATTGTCCCGATAGGGGTTTCCATCTCCATAAACGTGGGACTGCTCCCACCATCCCATAAAGAGATTGGCATAACAGGGGGCAAATTTTGCCCCCATAGCAGTCCCACGCCTCTGGAGAAAGAAACCCCATCAAACACGAAAAAATTGTGTGTAAGAAGGTAATCAATAGTTTTTAATATTAATTGCTTTGTAGTATTATCAAAATGGCTACATCTCTCCAAAAAGAACTCTACAGCTAGCATACCTTTCTCATGCAAGATTGATGCATATAGTGCTGTGACATCAATCACTAAGAACCTAAAAGTTGGTTTCCATTTATTAATGTTGTTTAGTTTTGACAATAGGGATGTAGTATCCTGAATAAAGCTAGGTAATGTTTTCACAAATGGCTGTAAAAAGTGATATATTAGGTCTGATAATGGTTCATTCTAGGAATCTATCCCTGTGATTATTGGGCGGCCTGGAGGATTATTTTAGATCTTAGTGATTTATTGGTATTACTGGATGGTCAGGAATCAGACTTTCTTCCATTGACTGAGTTATAACATTATTATATCTCACAAATCTAAATCAGCCAATTGGAATTAAGGTAGGAAAAATCTGATTGGCTGATTGAATCAGCCAATCAGATTCAAGTTCAATCCGATTGGCTGATTGGATCAGCCAATCAGATTGAGCTTGCATTCTATTGGCTGATCGGAACCGCCAATAGAACGCAAGCTCAATCTGATTGGCTGATTGGATCAGCCAATCGGATTGAACTTGAATCTGATTGGCTGATTCAATCAGCCAATCAGATTTTTCCTACCTTAATTCCGATTGGCTGATAGAATCCTATCAGCCAATCGGAATTCGAGGGACGCCATCTTGGATAACGTCACTTAAAGGAACCTTCATTCGTCGGGAGTCGCCGTAAGAAGAGGATGGATCCGCGTCGGCTGCTTCAAGATGGTCCCGTTCCGCGCCGGATGGATGAAGATAGAAGACGCCGCCTGGATGAACATGTCTACCGGTCCGGATGTCCTCTTCTTGCCGGATAGGATGAAGACTTCGGAGCCTCTTCTGGACCTCTTCTTGCCGGATAGGATGAAGACTTCAGACCATCTTCTGGACGGATCAGTGATAATTGGTGGTAATTAGTTTAAAATTCTTGTAGTCTTTTTTTATTTTTTGTAATTTAGTGTTTGTTTGTTTTTGTAATTTAGTTTAGTTGATTTAATTGTAGATAATTGTAGATAGTTTAGTTAATTAATTTATTGATAGTGTAATGTTAGGTTTAATTGTAACTTAGGTTAGGATTTATTTTGTAATTATTTTAACTAGGTAGCTATTAAATAGTTATTAACTATTTAATAGCTATTCTACCTAGTTAAAATAAATACAAAGTTACCTGTAAAATAAATATAAATGCTAAAATAGCTACAATATAATTATTTGTTATATTGTAGCTATATTAGGGTTTATTTTACAGGTAAGTATTTATCTTTAAATAGGATTAATTTATTTAATAAGATTTATTATATTTCGTTAGATTTAAATTAAATTTAACTTAGGGGGTGTTAGTGTTAGGGTTAGACTTTAGGGGTTAATACATTTATTAGAGTAACGGCGAGGTCCGGTCAGCAGATGGGGGGTTAATAAGTGTAGTTAGGTAGCGGCGACGTGGGGGGGGCAGATTAGGGGTTAAAAAATATAATATAGGGGTCGGCGATGTTAGGGGCAGCAGATTAGGGGTACATAGCTATAATGTAGGTTGCGGAGGTGTACGGAGCAGAAGATTAGGGGTTAATAATAATATGCTGGTGTCAGCGATAGCGGGGGCGGCAGATTAGGGGTTAATAAGTGTAAGGTTAGGGGTGTTTAGACTCGGGGTTCATGTTAGGGTGTTAGGTGCAGACTTAGGAAGTGTTTCCCCATAGGAAACAATGGGGCTGCGTTAGGAGCTGAACTCTGCTTTTTTGCAGGTGTTAGGTTTTATTTCAGCTCAAACTGACCCATTGTTTCCTATGGGGATATCGTGCACGAGCACGTTTTTGAAGCTGGCCGCGTCCGTAAACAACGCTGGTATTTAGAGTTGCAGTGGCGGTAAATTATGCTCTACGCTCCCTTTTTGGAGCCTAACGCAGCCCTTCAGAGAACTCTAAATACCAGCGTTGTTTAAAAGGTGCGGGGGGAAAAAAACACACGTAGCTAACGCACCCCTTCTAACGCAAAACTCTAAATCTAGGTGTAAGTTTATACTATTGTTATAGCAAAGGTTCAAGAGATTGCACATTTTTTTAGCAGACTGGCAGCAGTTCGCAGCATTGTTTATAGAATGTACATAGTTGTAAACACTGCTGACATAGACTAATAAAGACACATGCAAGCTTTTGAGCTCTATCAGCCTTCAAGATGGTCCCGTTCCGCGCCGGATGGATGAAGATAGAAGACGCCGCCTGGATGAACATGTCTACCGGTCCGGATGTCCTCTTCTTGCCGGATAGGATGAAGACTTCGGAGCCTCTTCTGGACCTCTTCTTGCCGGATAGGATGAAGACTTCAGACCATCTTCTGGACGGATCAGTGATAATTGGTGGTAATTAGTTTAAAATTCTTGTAGTCTTTTTTTATTTTTTGTAATTTAGTGTTTGTTTGTTTTTGTAATTTAGTTTAGTTGATTTAATTGTAGATAATTGTAGATAGTTTAGTTAATTAATTTATTGATAGTGTAATGTTAGGTTTAATTGTAACTTAGGTTAGGATTTATTTTGTAATTATTTTAACTAGGTAGCTATTAAATAGTTATTAACTATTTAATAGCTATTCTACCTAGTTAAAATAAATACAAAGTTACCTGTAAAATAAATATAAATGCTAAAATAGCTACAATATAATTATTTGTTATATTGTAGCTATATTAGGGTTTATTTTACAGGTAAGTATTTATCTTTAAATAGGATTAATTTATTTAATAAGATTTATTATATTTCGTTAGATTTAAATTAAATTTAACTTAGGGGGTGTTAGTGTTAGGGTTAGACTTTAGGGGTTAATACATTTATTAGAGTAACGGCGAGGTCCGGTCGGCAGATGGGGGGTTAATAAGTGTAGTTAGGTAGCGGCGACGTGGGGGGGGCAGATTAGGGGTTAAAAAATATAATATAGGGGTCGGCGATGTTAGGGGCAGCAGATTAGGGGTACATAGCTATAATGTAGGTTGCGGAGGTGTACGGAGCAGAAGATTAGGGGTTAATAATAATATGCTGGTGTCAGCGATAGCGGGGGCGGCAGATTAGGGGTTAATAAGTGTAAGGTTAGGGGTGTTTAGACTCGGGGTTCATGTTAGGGTGTTAGGTGCAGACTTAGGAAGTGTTTCCCCATAGGAAACAATGGGGCTGCGTTAGGAGCTGAACTCTGCTTTTTTGCAGGTGTTAGGTTTTATTTCAGCTCAAACTGACCCATTGTTTCCTATGGGGATATCGTGCACGAGCACGTTTTTGAAGCTGGCCGCGTCCGTAAACAACGCTGGTATTTAGAGTTGCAGTGGCGGTAAATTATGCTCTACGCTCCCTTTTTGGAGCCTAACGCAGCCCTTCAGAGAACTCTAAATACCAGCGTTGTTTAAAAGGTGCGGGGGGAAAAAAACACACGTAGCTAACGCACCCCTTCTAACGCAAAACTCTAAATCTAGGTGTAAGTTTATACTATTGTTATAGCAAAGGTTCAAGAGATTGCACATTTTTTTAGCAGACTGGCAGCAGTTCGCAGCATTGTTTATAGAATGTACATAGTTGTAAACACTGCTGACATAGACTAATAAAGACACATGCAAGCTTTTGAGCTCTATCAGCCTACCTAGATTTATTCTTCTACAAAGGATACCAAGAGTACAAAGCAAATTTGATAAAGTAAATTAGAAAGTTGTTTAAAACATTGGTTTGTGATCTGTATTGTCACTCCTTTTCAGTTATGTTTGTATTTTAGTGGTTTATGTGGAGTTATAAAATATAGAATGTGGAGTGTGGAGATATAAATGTAATTAATATAGATAGGATTAGTCAGGATTCAGTTAGCAATGGGTTAATCCTTTACAAGGGCATTACATTTAGAACTGTGACATTTACATTCAGTTGCTATTGTCAATCAAAACACTACTGACTGCTAGCTAGAGAATAAGTTATTATTAAATTACTATGAAACTGCACATGAGCAA
The DNA here is from genome assembly GCF_027579735.1 of Bombina bombina. NCBI lineage: Eukaryota > Metazoa > Chordata > Amphibia > Anura > Bombinatoridae > Bombina > Bombina bombina. The sequence continues at coordinate 211,120,421 of NC_069505.1, forward strand.
AGTTAAAACAGAATTATCAATATGTCAGTTATATTAATGAAGACTTATAAGGATGTTAAAATATATAGAATTAGCCTTTCACTTATGGTATGGACTAAGCTGATTGGTTTAAGATGTGTATAAATACAGTGAACTGGAATTATCTGTTGTTATCTGTTACCTCTAGATCTCAAGGAATTTATAAATAGATTTGTGTCAACTAATGTTTGAGAAAATATGAGTGTTATACACTGCTAAACGCATAATTCCTGCCCATTGGAAGACAAGTAAATGACCTAATACACGCTATTGGAAAGATTGTGTCCACAGCTCTTCAATTAGAAAAGTATCACTATGTTCAAAATAAAAAGACAGATGATTATCTGTCAATTTGCTTTGCATGGGAGGAATACAATACATAGGAAAATTACTACAATAATGCCTATCTCATCTACTGTTGGTCCTGGAGGACACCCGTTATTGGAACTTACGCTTGCATCAGTTATTGTTATATGGCCTGTGCCTAGGACATTTATGGTCAATTTGTAGTAGCTTATAGTTTGTTATTTTTCTTCTATGTGTAGATGATTTGAGGTCTTGATAGATCATATCCCCCCCCCCCCCCCCGTGTTTTATTACTTTACCGTTTTGCATAAGGTAAGATAGTTAAAGGGACAGGAAACCTCAACATTTTCTTTCATGATTTGCATAGAACATACAATTTTTATACAACTTTTCAATTTACTTCTATTATCAAATGTGCTTCATTATCTTGTTATCCTTTGCTGAAGGAACAACATTGCACCACTGCAACTAGCTGAAAACATCTAGTTAGCCCATCACAAGAGACAAATGTGTGCAGGCACCAATACACAGCTAGCTCCCACTAGTGTAGGATATTTGCTTAGGTAAATTCCCCTGCACAAGGAGGACCAATCAGAAAGTCCCAAAGCCTAGCACTCAGATACCTTAAGAGAGGTAGAGAAGTCCAAAGCTTTATTGATCCAAAGTTAAAAGCAGATAAGGCACAAAAAACACCATTAAAACACAAAGTAGAGGACATGGCAAAGCGGACCTTGCACCCTCCACAACAGACACGTTTCATGCCTCTAGGGCACTTGGTCACTGATAGTTGTGAGGGTCAAGGATCACATAATATATAATATTATTCAACCATTAAAATTATATCACATCATAGGTCAATTTAAACCCTTAGTATGTCCTTATACTGTACCCAGTCTATTCCTCCACATTTACCAAATAAATTGAATATAGTCTCCAGGCTTCTATGCTAAGTCTAAAGGGTCATATTTTACTTTATTACAGTGTCTATTTAACTCTCCTTGAATATATTTATATTTAATATTGTTAACAAGAATTCAAGGCTATAGGGTGCTTTTATTTACAAATATCTTCCAATGTATAAGCATTTGTTTAAGGTTTGACCTTTATATATTATTCTATTTTCATTTGCTTAATGGCAAATGTGTGTTTTATCTTCTACATAGATTAAATGAGATGTCTATCTCAGAAAGAAGGTCCATAAGAAGCCTTCATTACCTTCTATACCTCCCATAGCCTATGTTACAGACATGTAAGCGCTCCATGAGTGGCCTTATCCTGTTCTAGGAGGCAAAATTATGGTGTTCTTACTTTTATATATTGTATAGACAACCCAGTCTGGCACTATTTTTCTATTACTCTTGAAATTTAGATGGTTTTGTAATGTTTAATTCCTTACACCTAGATGTAGAGTTCTGCGTTAGCCGTCATAAGCAGCGTTAAGGGATCCTAACGCTGCTTTTTACCGCCCGCTGGTATTTAGAGTCAGACAGGAAAGGGTCTAACGCTCACTTCCCTACCGCGATTCCAGGCTACCACAGATCCCCTTACGCCAATTGCGTATCCTATCTTTTCAATGGGATCTGCCTAACGCTGGTATTTGGAGTCTTGGGAGAAGTGAGCGGTAGACCCTCTACCGACAAGACTCCAACTGCAAAAAAAAGTCAGTAGTAGTTAAGAGCTTTATGGGCTAACGCGTGAATATAAAGCTCTTAACTACTGTGCTGTAACGTACACTAACACCCATAAACTACCTATGTACCCCTAAACCGAGCCCCCCCCACATCGCTGCCACTATAAAAAAAAAATGTAACCCCTAATCTGCCGACCGGACACCGCCACCACCTACATTATAGCTATGAACCCCTAATCTGCTGCCCCTAACATCGCCGACCCCTATATAATATTTATTAACCCCTAATCTGCCCCCCCCCCCAACGTCGCCGCTACTTACCTACACTTATTAACCCCTAATCTGCTGACCGGACCACGCCGCCAGGATAATAAATGTATTAACCCCTAAAACGCTGCACTCCCGCCTCGCAAACACTAGAATAAATAGTATTAACCCCTAATCTACCCTCCCTAACATCGCCGCCACCTACCTACAATTAATAACCCCTAATCTCCCGCCCCCACCGTCGCCGCTACTATAATAAAGTTATTAACTCCTAAACCTAACTCTAACCCTAACACCCCCTAACATAAATATAATTTATATTAAACTAAATAATATTGCTAAAATTAACTAAATTATTCCTATTTAAAACTAAATACTTACCAATAAAATAAACCCTAATATAGCTACAATATAATTAATAATTACATTGTAGCTATTTTAGGATTTATATTTATTTTACAGGCAACTTTGTATTTATTTTAACTAGGTACAATAGTTTAATAGCTACCTAGTTAAAATAAATACAAAATTACCTGTAAAATGAATCCTAACCTAAGTTACAATTAAACCTAACACTACACTATCATAAAATTAATTAAATAAATTACCTGCAATTACCTAAAATAAAATACAATAAAATAAACTATTCTATTATACAAAAACAAACAAACACTAAATTACAAAAAATAAAAAAGAATTACAAGCAGTTTAAACTAATTACACCTAATCTAAGCCCCCTAATAAAATAAAAAAGCCCCCAAAATAAAAAATCCCCTACCCTATTCTAAAATACAAAAGTAATCAGCTCTTTTACCAGCCCTTTAAAGGGCTTTTTGCGGGGCCTTGCCCCAAAGTAATCAGCTCTTTTGCCTGAAAATAAAATACAATACCCCCCCCCCAACATTACAACCCACCACCCACATACCCCTACTCTAACCCACCCAAACCCCCCTTAAAAAAATTATCGCTAACCCCCTGAAGATCATCCTACCTTGAGTCGTCTTCACTCAGCCGAGCTGAATTCTTCATCCAAGGTGCGCAGAGGAGGTCCATCATCTGGTAGAAGTGTTCATCCAGACAGCGTCTTCAATCTTCATCCATCCGGAGCGGAGCGGAGCCATCTTCAAAGGAGCCGACGCAGAGCCATCCTCTTCTACCAACGAACTAACGACGAATGAAGGTTCCTTTAAGGGACGTCATCCAAGATGGTGTCCCTTCAATTCCGATTGGCTGATAGAATTCTATCAGCCAATCGGAATTAAGGTAGAAAAAATCTGATTGGCTGATGCAATCAGCCAATCAGATTGAAGTTCAATCCGATTGGCTGATCCAATCAGCCAATCGTATTGAACTTGCATTCTATTGGCTGTTCCGATCAGCCAATAGAATGCGAGTTCAATACGATTGGGTGATTGGATCAGCCAATCGGATTGAACTTCAATCTGATTGGCTGATTGCATCAGCCAATCAGATTTTTTCTACCTTAATTCCGACTGGCTGATAGAATTCTATCAGCCAATCGGAATTGAAGGGACGCCATCTTGGATGACGTCCCTTAAAGGAACCTTCATTCGTCGTTAGTCCGTCGGTAGAAGAGGATGGCTCTGCGTCGGCTCCTTTGAAGATGGCACCGCTCCGGATGGATGAAGATTGAAGACGCCGCCTGGATGAACACTTCTACCGGATGAAGGACCTCTTCTTGCCCCGCTTGGATGAAGACTTCTAACTGATGATGGACCTCCTCTGCACACCTTGGATGAAGAATTCGGCTCGGCTGAGTGAAGACGACTCAAGGTAGGATGATATTCAGGGGGTTAGCGATAATTTTTTTAAGGGGGATTTGGGTGGGTTAGAGTAGGGGTTTGTGGGTGGTGGGTTGTAATGTTGGGGGGGTATTGTATTTTATTTTCAGGCAAAAGAGCTGATTACTTTGGGGCAAGGCCCTGCAAAAAGCCCTTTTAAGGGCTGGTAAAAGAGCTGATTACTTTTGTATTTTAGAATAAGGTATGGGATTTTTTATTTTGGGGGGCTTTTTTATTTTATTAGGGGGCTTAGATTAGGTGTAATTAGTTTAAACTTCTTGTAATTCTTTTTTATTTTTTGTAATTTAGTGTTTGTTTGTTTTTTGTATAATAGAATAGTTTATTTTATTGTATTTTATTTTAGGTAATTGTAGGTAATTTATTTAATTAATTTAATGATAGTGTAGTGTTAGGTTTAATTGTAACTTAGGTTAGGATTTATTTTACAGGTAATTTTGTATTTATTTTAACTAGGTAGCTATTAAATAGTTAATAACTATTTAATAGCTATTGTACCTAGTTAAAATAAATACAAAGTTGCCTGTAAAATAAATATAAATCCTAAAATAGCTACAATGTAATTATTAATTATATTGTAGCTATATTAGGGTTTATTTTATAGGTAAGTATTTAGTTTTAAATAGGAATAATTTAGTTAATTTTAGCAATATTATTTTGTTTAATATAAATTATATTTATGTTAGGGGGGTGTTAGGGTTAGACTTAGGTTTAGGGGTTAATAACTTTATTATAGTAGCGGTGACGGTGCGGGCGGGAGATTAGGGGTTAATAATTGTAGGTAGGTGGCGGCGATGTTAGGGAGGGCAGATTAGGGGTTAATAAAATTTATTCTAGTGTTTGCGAGGCGGGAGTGTGGCGGTTAAGGGGTTAATACATTTATTATAGTGGCGGCGAGGTCCGGTCGGCAGATTAGGGGTTAATAAGTGTAGGTAAGGTAGCGGCGACGTTGGGGGGGCAGATTAGGGGTTAATAAATATAATATGGGGTTGGCATTGTTAGGGGCAGTAGATTAGGGGTACATAGGGATAATGTAGGTTGCAGCAGTGTCCGGAGCGGCAGATTAGGGGTTAATACTATAATGCAGGTGTCAGCGATAGCGGGGGCGGAAGATTAGAGGTTAATAAGTGTAAGATTAGGGGTGTTTAGACTCGGGCTGCGTTAGGAGCTGAACGCTGCTTTTTTGCAGGTGTTAGGGTTTTTTTCAGCCCAAACTGCCCCATTGTTTCCTAGGGTTGAAGTGGCGCTACGTTAGGTTCAACGCACCCTTTTTTGAGCCTAACGCAGCCCCTCAGACAACTCTAAATACCAGCGTTGTTGGAAGGGTGAGTTGGGAAAAAAAGCAGCGTTAACTACGCGGCTTTTTACCGACAAAACTCTAAATCTAGGTGATAGTGTTTAGACTCGGGCTGCGTTAGGAGCTGAACGCTGCTTTTTTGCAGGTGTTAGGGTTTTTTTCAGCCCAAACTGCCCCATTGTTTCCTATGGGGATATCGTGCACGAGCACGTTTTCCCAGCTTACCGCTACCGTAAGCAACGCTGGTATTGAGGGTTGAAGTGGCGCTACGTTAGGTTCAACGCACCCTTTTTTGAGCCTAACGCAGCCCCTCAGACAACTCTAAATACCAGCGTTGTTGGAAGGGTGAGTTGGGAAAAAAAGCAGCGTTAACTACGCAGCTTTTTACCGACAAAACTCTAAATCTAGGTGATAGTGTTTTGTAATGGACGAATTTCTTATTACTTTGGTATATCATGCTTGTTATGTTATCACAATAACCCTCAATATATATACATATATATATATATATATATATATATATATATATATATATATATATATATATAATAACAACTAATCCTTGTGCATCCTGAGCCCATTTAGTCTTGGATAAACTGGACTCTGTCTGTACATTTGCATTTTTACTCTGCATTATTGGATTTGGTTATCCTTTTCCTAAAATTCTTTTAGCTATATCTTATGATCTCTAACTGTTACAATATGTTTCACTCTTAGTAACTGACTTTGTTTTAGATAATTCTTAAAACTATTGTGATAAAAACTTTAATATGATTCCAAGGTATTACTGTTGGTGTCTTTTCTAAAGGCATCCAATGTAAGTTTACCTTCTTTTTTATATATTGTAGCTTCTAAGAACGCCACCCTTTCCTCACTATAAGAAAGAACTTCTGTCACTGCAATATTCAAGTGGCTTCAGAAATCCACTGTAACTTCACAATATGCCAAAGATGTAATCTATGTAGTGCCACCAGGTAGCGCCATAATTCTTTATTCATGTGTAAGGTTCTTGTGAATTTTATACAATGTCCTTGGTAATTCATTATACAAATATTCTACTCATTTGATGTTTCAGCCCCACTACTTTCAATCTTATTCTGAATTTTATGTATTAATTCATCTCCAAATCTTGTTAAGTTTTTTTTTCTTTTCATATTTTATTAAATTGTTCAAAACATAGAGAAAGGGGGAAACACAGAAAAATGTATAGGTACATGACAATATTAATAAAAACATGATCTCTAAATACATTTTTGCACATAAGTACATCATGAACTGTATATAATTACATAACAAATATAAAATTGGTATCTCATCAAAAATGGTCTACTTATATATTATTCTCCAAGTACGTTCATTCAATAAGAAGAGAGAGAACCAGAATAAACAATGGTGTCATTGTCACAGGGAAGCTAAATACTTGTCCCAGATAAATCTGATAGAATGATAGTTGTTAATAAAATTGGTTAAATGATAACGTTTTTAGAATTGCCTTGTAATACTTAGCATAATTTACAATAGTTTCAGCCATAATGTAATTTTATTTTGGGGGGGTTTATTAAATAAAAATACCAAGGGGTCTAATGGCAATTTACAAGGTAACATTACTTATATCGCTTTTTGTATTTCCAGTCAGTAAACCTTGGAACATTGCCACTAAATATGCAATAGGGTGACCCTAGGCCCAGATCCACTCCAACAAGTAGCATTAGTCTGTGGAAGTATTTTGGATAGTCTGTGTGGGATCAGGTACCACCTTCTCATAATTCTGTCATGCCACTTCCTTGCGGTGCCCTGGCTGTTGCCAGGGACACGGCAGTTGCTGCTCTTGCTGTTGCCAGGGACACGGCGGTTGCTGTGAGTGTGCGGAAATGACATCATCGCCGCATGTCTCTTCCCTTCTGAAGCCGGATCCTTTGAGCTCCTTGGTGTGAATCGGCGCCTATGTAAGTACCTGCATAACTTACATTCACTGCCCAAGTATAGGTGTTACTGTGTGTGCTCCTAGGTGCTTTATTATTTGAATTGCTGGATTGCCATAATATTGCTGAACTCTGCCTGTCTGACTACTCTGCCTGTTTAACCCTTGAATTTCTGGATTGCCTTAATATTGCTGAACTCTCCCTGTCTGACTACTCTGTCTGTTTAACCCTTGAATTGCTGGATTGCCTTATCATTGCCGCACTCTGCCTGTCTGACTACTCTGCCTGGTTTACCCCTGTTCTGAACTGCTAAACTGCTGGATTATCTTTTGTTGGCTGACCTCTGCCTGTTCCTGACCACTCTATTGGTTTATCCCTGAACTGCTATACTGCTGGATTGCCTTTCTGTTGCCATGAAGGACTACCCTGTCTACCCTGTGTACTGCTTTCCTCATTTTCTACACTCACTTTGTTCTGGGAGATTTCCTTATCCTTCCGCCTTGACGCCGGGATAAGAAGACTACTGGCCAAGTTTGGTCTGATAGGGAAATATCCCACAAGCATTAGATTATACTTGGGCCATGGACCCAAATGAGGTAGTAAGAGCAGTCTCTCTTCAGGTACAGACCCATGCCATACACTTGCAGAATGTGGATTCTAAACTAGAGGCTATATCAGCTATGCTCTCCTCACTGGTTGCAGAAAAGAACGCTGTTCCTGTTGTTACACAGCCGGCCCCTGCTGCTAGTGCTGCAACCCCCCCCCTCTGTTATTGGAAATATACCCCGGATACCGTTGCCTGACAAGTAGGATGGTACTACCAACTGTAGGGGTTTTCTCAACAGTCAAAGGTCACTTTTATAATTTCTTTATTGAAAGACAAGGCCCTAGCCTGGGTCTCTCCCCTTTTGGAACAGAGTGCTCAACTCTGAACATTGTTGATGCCTTCATTTCTGCATTATTTGGCATCTCCGGCTGCACTGCTGCTGCAGAGTACTCTCTCTTGGATCTTTGTCAGAGCAATAGATCTGTGGCACAATACGCCATCAAGTTTCACACCTTGGCACATGAGACCAGTTGGGATAGCAGTGCTCTCAAAGCGGCCTTCAGGAGAGGCCTGCATGAGAGTAGTATCAAGGATGAGCTCACTTATCGTGATGTTCCCTCTTCCCTGGGGGAATTCATAACACTTTGCATCAGTCTGGATTCTCGCTTTCAGGAAAGACAAGCTGAGAGAGAAATAACTAGCAGAATCCTTCCCTCTCGTCCTCCTACTCGTCCAGTCTCTAGACCATCCTCTACCCCTTCAGCACCTCCAGTTACCTCTGAAGAGGAACCCATGGGTCTCTCTTCCCTTAAGCCCTCTGAATCTGAAAGACAGAGAAGAAGGAGTTTGGGACTGTGTTTCTATTGTGGTTCTAATTCACACCAACTCAAGAACTGTGATATACTCCCGGGAAAAGCCAACGCTTAGAGGATAAATGTGGGGTACCTCTAAGCGTAGCCACTACTAAATCCCCTCACTCCTCTCGGATTCTGGCACCTGTTAACCATACCTTTCTTCAGAATTCTGTCAATGCTCAAACCTTTATTGATTCAGGGGCAGCTGGAAATTTTCTGGATCACCGTTTCATGATTCATGCAGGGTTGCCTCTACTTTAGAAAAAACAATGTCTTAAAATAACTACTCTGGATGGCACACCCCTTGGATCAGGTTTAATCCATTAAGAATCAGCACCCCTAACCTTTACTGTGGGAGTCCTACATACCGAACAATTGCAGTTCAATTTCATTCATTCTCCTGCACAACCAGTTATCCTTGGTCTTCCTTGGCTACATATTCACAATCCTCAGCTTGACTGGACTGAGGGACAGTTGGCCTCCTGGGGTAAATACTGTTTTCACTGCTGCCTGGCTAAAGTTTCTCCGCTGCATCAAGTCCCTATGGCCAGCCTTCAGACCCCTTCTAATCTTCCCTCAGTATATGCAGAATTTGCAGATGTTTTTGAAAGAAAGCAGCTGATGTGTTGCTACCCCACCTTCCTTATGACTGCAAAATGTACCTGTTTCATGGAGCCCCACTTTCTAAAGGGAGGACTTATCCGCTGTTCAAAGCTGAAACCAAGGCCATGGAGGTATACATCCAAGAAAACCTAGCTAAAGGCTTTATTCACCCTTTGTCCTCTCCAGCCGGGACTGGCTTCTTTTTTGTCAGTAAAAAGGATGGTGGTCTCAGACCCTGTATCGATTACAGAGCCCTAAACATCATTACTATCAAGAATCGTTATCCTATCCCTTTGATCACTGAACTATATGATTCGCTCCAAAATGCTTATTACTTTACAAAGTTGGGCCTATGTGGAGTGTACAATCTCATTTGTATCTTCCCGGGACATGAATGGAAGACTGCCTTCAACACGAGATCAGGGCATAACGAATATCTTGTGATGCCTTTTGGGCTGTGTAATGCCCCTGCTGTCTTCCAAGCATTTGTGAATGATGTCTTCAGTGACCTCCTTAATCGCACTGTCATCGTCTATTTGGATGACATCCTCATATTCTCCTCCACCCTTGAGGAGTATCATGAGCATGTAAAACAGATACTTCTTCACCTCAGAAACAATTCTCTGGTAGCCAAACTGGAGAAATGTGAGTTTGATCAAGTTAAGATCCAGTTCCTTGGCTATGTCATCTCGAAGGAAGGTTTTGCCATGGATCCTACAAAGCTAACCGCAGTTCTGGAATGGCCACAACCCACCTCTTTAAAGAACTACAGAGATTCTTGGGGTTCTCCAACTATTATCGCAAGTTCATAAAGAACTTCTCACAAATCATTGCTCCACTCACTGAACTGACTAAACAAATCAGAGACTGCAAGAATTGGCCTCCTGTAGATGTGGATGTTTTCTCTCATTTGAAAAAAGTATTTTGTTCTGCTCCTGTGCTCCGCCATCCTGATCCTGACCTGCAGTTCACTTTAGAGGTTGATGCCTCCATAATAGGAGCTGGTGCAGTCTTAACCCAAAGGGACCCTTTAACCTCCAAGTTGCACCCGGTAGCCTTTTTCTCCAAACACTTCACTCCTGCAGAAAGGAATTATGATGTGGGCAATCGTGAACTCTTAGCCATAAAGATGGCCCTGACTGAATGGCGTCATTGGCTAGAGGGTACCCCCAACCCTATTCAGATTCTTACTGACCACAAGAATCTGATGTACCGAGAGACTGCTCATCAACTCAATCCTCGACAGGCCAGATGGGCCCTATTCTTTTCTCATTTTAACTTCATAGTCTCTTACCTTCCTGGGACCAAGAATAAAAAGGCTGATGCTCTTTCCCATCAGTTACCTCAGTCTAGTGACTCCTCTGAAGCTCCTATCAAACACATCATACCCCCCTCCTGTGTGGTTGCTCAGCTCAACAACTCTCTTCTTCAAAGACTGCAACGAGCCCAGTTAAGAAAACCTTCTGATGCCCCTGTGACTCCTGAGATCCTTTATGTTCCTCCAAACCTTCACTCTCCTGTATTATCCTGGGCTCATGACAGCAAGCTGTAAGGTCATCCTGGTTTGACAAGAACCTTTAAACTCCTTTCCCAACATGTATGGTGGCCTACCATGAAGTCGGACTCTTAGGATTATGTCAAAGCTTGTCAGACTTGTGCTGTTAATAAGACTCCCTGTTCCCTACCACATGACCTACTTCAACCGTTGTCCATACCTAAATAACCATGGACACACATAGCTATGGATTTTGTTGTAGACCTTCCTCCTTCTGACCATCATACAGTCATATGGGTGGTGGTGGATCATTTCTCCAAACTTGCTCATTTTGTACCTCTAATGAAGTTACCTACAGCCCAAGAATTGTCCACTCTTTTTCTGTTACACATGGTACGATTACATGGTATACCCATAAATATCGTCTCTGACAGAGGACCTCAATTTATTTCTACCTTTTGGAGAAGCTTTTGCAAATTGCTTGGAACCACTGTTTCTTTGTCCTCTGGTTATCACCCCCAGACTAACAGGCAGACCAAGAGAACCAATCAGGATTTGGAAGCTTATCTCAGAGCATATGTCAATTCACAGCACACTAATTGGTCTGGGTTGTTACCCCTAGCTGAACTTGCAAAGAACACTCATTGGCATTCTTCTCCACAATACTCCCCTTTCAAGGCCGCAGCAGGTTATCAACCTCGTGTTTTTCCTCTTTCTGCTCAATCCACAGGAGTCCCTGTTGCAGAACATTGCCTCACTGACTTCACTACCCATTGGCAATGAATACACTCTCAGTTACACTCAACTACCTCTAGATATAAGAGGTTTACCGATAATCATTGAGCCAGTATTTGTGCGTTTGTTCCAGGTGGTCGTGTCTGGGTCTTTACCTGACACATCGGCTTATGTCAACCAAGTCACAAATTGGGATCTCTGTATATTGGTCCTTATAAAGTCCTCAAGAGACTTTCTCCTGTTGCCTTCAGACTGGCCTTGCCTAAGACCTTGCACATTCACCCAGTCTTTCACATCTCCTTGCTCAAACCCTACATCACAAATAGGTATACTTGACATCTTCCTCCTCTACTCCTTATTCATGGTGAACCAGGGTATGAGGTTGCCAAGATTTTGGATTCCAGAATCAGGCACAGGCAGTTCCAGTACCTTATACACTGAAAGGGATACTCTGTGGAGGAGCGTTCCTGGGTTCCTGCCCGTAATGTGCATGCTCCATCTTTGGTCTCCAAGTTCCATGCTGCTCACCCTTTGAAGCCGACTCTGGTTCCCGGAGGGAACCCTTGAGTGGGGGGCTATGTCACGCTGCTTCCTTGTGCCGCCCTGGCTGTTGCCAGGGACGCGGCGGTTGCTGTGAGTGTGCCGCGATGACGTCATCACTGCACGTCTCTTCCCCTCTGAAGCTGGGTCCTTTGAGCTCCTTGGCGCGAAATGGCACCTATGTAAGTACCTGCATAACTTACATTCACTGCTCAAGTATAGGTGTTACTGTGTGTGCTCCTATGTGCTTTATTACTTGTTGGATTGCCTTAATATTGCTGAACTCTGCCTGTCTGACTACTCTGCTTATTTAACCCTTGAATTGCTGGATTGCCTTAATATTGCTGAACTCTGCCTGTCTGACTACTCTGCCTGGTTTACCCCTGAATTGCTAAACTGCTGGATTATCTTTTGTTGCTGACCTCTGCCTGTTCCACTCTATTTGTTTATCCCTGAACTGCTATACTGCTAGATTGCCTTACTTTTGCCGTGAAGGACCACCCTGTCTACGCTGAGTACTGCTTACCTCATTTTCTACACTCACTTTGTTCTGGAATATTTCCTTATTCTTCCCCATTGACGCTGGGATAAGAAGACTACTAGCCAAATTTGGCCTGATAGGGAAAGATCCCACGAGCATTACAATTTCTCAAGAGGATGTAGATTTACCCATATGTCTAAAACTTGTGTGTACCGCTCTTTATTTGATAATTGTATTTGGAGCTCTCCCTCACAAATCTTTACATGAGTAGGTAGATTACAGGAATACAATATAATACTATAAAAAGTTAGATGCACCTGCTACATATGCGCCTGCTATATAGGACGTCGTACCTATAATGATGTGCAAAGTGTAATGTAACAACACCTACATTAAGTGTATAGTGCAAAAATAGATGGTATTAAATTAATACGAATGTACTCAAATAGATAGATTAGTGGGTGAACACAATTTTTTTTATATATAATAGTGAAATGCGAGATAACGTGATTAACCACTATGACAACCAAAATATATACACTGACATAAAATATATATATAAAAAAAAGACCTGTATGGTTCACTATGTATAAATACACTATACTTGTGAGTGATATAGTCCCTGGACAGTCCCAAGAAGATGAGTGCCAAAAAGGATTCTTTCGTAAGTGTTGTAGGTGACCACAAAAGGCAGTGATAAACTGGAGACTGCAAAACTTCTTCCACAAACTTGCTGGCAATGCAAGTGTAACAAATCTGTATAAAACAGAAGAGGGTGCCACAATAGTGCACAATCAGTGATACTTGGTCTCCAAACACACAATACAGCTTATACTTACAAAGTATAAAGCACTTGATAAGTGCCACAAATGCCTGCTGGACCTTTAATAGCTGTCCAGAAAGCTAACCTCCCGGTGCAGATTCCCAAACAAAACTATGCTCTCATAGGATCTGTAGACTGCCCCCTTGATGCCAATACTCCAGGCTCAGCTGATATTTTGAATATACCTCCTGGAAATGCTGTGAGAGGTTGAAGGCTAAACAATAATAAGCTGTTGCAATTTCCAATATAGAATAAAAGTTGTGATACAAGAGTCTACAACAATATTGACTTTAATTAAAATGTACAACTAGCACACAACGCATTTCCCGATCGTACTGACCGCTTCATCAGGTGTGTACAAACATTAAAAATGTCACAACGTAAAAACCCTACTCAGCGTCTACTGCCGTTTAGGGCACATGCGTACGAATTTGCCTGTGACCAATGGGCTGTTAGGCAATGACCGGCTTACAAGTTATTGGATCTTGAGACAAATGTGTCATAAAGATTAACACGCCCAACTCCTGAAAGTGTTATTAGTCATCTAAACACAATGTTGCAAAGAGGTGAGTATACAAACACTATCCAAATGATGAATGTGTGATAGCGAAGCTAGCCGCAGCCCAACAGATCCATAGTGATGAAGCAAATCCGTATACATTCTACTGACTCAAATGACCTATGTCTCAAATACTTCTAAAACAAAACCTCATCTATATAAAATGCAGGCAATAATATCGGTAACATATAATGGTCATTAAAGTATGAACACTACAAACAATGTAAAAATAACTTGGTGATTACCAATGAACTAATGGTGATGTGATACTTCTAACGTATTTACAAACGAACACACTCCACCTATTAGTTCACAATCGCAACAACCTATATTCATAATTGCCACAGATATAATTTTTGTCTTTAAAGGGACATAATACTCATATGCTAAATCACTTGAAACTGATGCAGTATAACTGTAAAAAGCTGACAGGAAAATATCACTTGAGCATCTCTATGTAAAAAAGGAAGATATTTTACCTCACAATCTCCTCAGCTCAGCAGAGTGAGTTCTGTGTAAAAAGTTATACAGAACTGCTCCCAGCTGCAGGTAAAAAAAACAATAAAAAAATGAAGAAATGAACAGCAGCCAATCAGCATCAGCAGTGCCGAGGTAGTAAACTCTTTTACTGTGATCTCATGAGATTTCACTTAACTCTCATGAGATTTCATTGATAAACTGAATAGGGAAATAACATGAGAGTGCATGACGCTCATCCTTTCAGCTGTCCCGGGACAGACATACTAATATGCTGCTTAGAAATCCTTTACAATGGGATGTGGCTACTGAGGAACTTTTGAGGTAAAATATCTTTCTTTTTTACATAGAGATGTTCAGGTGATATTTTCTAGTCAACTGTTTACAGCTATGCTGCAGCACTTTCAAGTGTTTAAACATTTGGGTATTATGGCCCTTTAAAGGCAGTGATTACTTCAATCTGTTTTAGGATAGCTATGGGTATCAATAAACTCAAAAATTCAGATTTAGATTAATTATTGTTAAAATTAGATAATGTTTTGTATTTATTTATTTTGATTATTAGTCCTGGAAGGGTTTCTAAGGGAGATGAGAGTGTCAATAGGACATTATAAGGTATAACATTACCTTATAATGCATTTGCTCAACACTTAATCCTTTGATAGCTGGATTATGTCTGATATTTGTTAGCTAGAACTTCCATTTCAAGTGCAAATAATAAGGGGGAAGGTAGACAACCTTAGAAAGTATCATTACATATTGGTAAAAATTAGAAAGGGAATCATGTAGTGTAATTTTCACAATGGGGTATTTATAAAGTCCAAATATCTTATAAATCATAGTTTCCCCAAACCCAACTGAGCCTATCAAAGGATTAGTCTGAAGTTTCATTTAATGCCTTGTGTTTCCTCTGTATATATTTGTTTGTTTAAAAACCTCAGTTGCACCTCCCTTGTATTCATTTTTAACATTATGTCCTTAATTTTAATCGGTAGATATTCCTCTTTATTCACATTTCTAATATTACTTATTTCAACTCCAGGCACCAGCATGTAGCAACATCAGCAATTGCCATTATTACCAGCACCTGGCACATGAACGTGCTGAAAAAAAAAACATTCTAATATTCAACTAATGGGAGAATGCACTGTAACCACTATAATAACTATATTAACAATTATTCTCAATGTTTGATGTACATCTCTCATAGCATTATTATATTGAATCACTGGAATCAATGCAATATATATATATATATATATATATATATATATATATATATATATATATATATATATATATATATATATATATATATATATATATATAAGCACGAAAATGGACTGCATATTATGCATATTATCTTAACAGATATACAGTCTAAACTGAATGTAGCCAAAATATTGGCTATTACTAAATTTTAAGATTATATATAGTAGTTGTTCCCCATAATGAAATGATGATAAAAGCAGCAACTAGATTTTTCAGATATGTATCTTAGAGATGTACTGTCCAGGGGCGGAACTACTATTGGTGCAGCAGGTGCAGTGGTACCAGGGCCTAAGTTCTGGTGGGGGGCCCATAGTAGCCAGTCATAGGCAAGTGCAGATTGTGTACAATTCTAATGCAGGGGCATTTTATTAGTGCTCAAAATAATTTTACAGAGCAGCATGTATATTATTATTATTGCTTACTAGTAAGATATGGGGGGGGGGGGGGGCAAACACCAGGGGCCTCTGTTAAATACTGTCATCATAAATGCTTATGGAGGGGATTCATTTGAATTGTGACAAAAAACATTCTATTTTGAGCATATGATTGTTTACATAGTTTTTCAAAGCCCCTTTCTTGGGAAGTAGATACAGAAGTATATTGAACCTGATTTTCGATTGTTAAGTTGTAACTTTTGTAATTTTATGGTGTTTGCTTTAGAAAAAAAATGTAGCAAAATATAATTTTTTGCACTAGATTTTAAGAAATTCAAGACTTGACCAAATTAATTTTTGGAGCCTTTTTGAATTCAGTAAGGATTCTTTTATATCCAAAGCAAAGATTTGAAATAGAGGCTGCCCACCGCCAGGCATGCTCCTACTGGAGAGGTCTGAGCAAGCGACTATTTATGTAAGCGCTAGTGTAAGAATGCTGGAGACTTTGTGATCTGTAGCTCTCAGAGGGAAATGAAGCTCTGGTACAGAACATCTCAAAAAGTGAGACTGAAATTGCCTTCTCAGAAATACAGTGAGGGAAAAAAATATTTGATCCCCTGCTGATTTTGTACATTTGCCCACTGAAATGATCAGTCTATAATTTTAATGGTAGGTTTATTTAAACAGTGAAAACAGAATAACAACAAAAATATCCAGAAAAAAAACACATTTAAAAAAAAAAACATAATTTATGTAAGAACTTACCTGATAAATTCATTTCTTTCATATTAGCAAGAGTCCATGAGCTAGTGACGTATGGGATATACATTCCTACCAGCTGGGGCAAAGTTTCCCAAACCTCAAAATGCCTACAAATACACCCCTCACCACACCCACAAATCAGTTTAACGAATAGCCAAGAAGTGGGGTGATAAGAAAAAAGTGCGAAAGCATATAAAATAAGGAATTGGAATAATTGTGCTTTATACAAAAAAATCATAACCACCACAAAAAGGGTGGGCCTCATGGACTCTTGCTAATATGAAAGAAATGAATTTATCAGGTAAGTTCTTACATAAATTATGTTTTCTTTCATGTAATTAGCAAGAGTCCATGAGCTAGTGACGTATGGGATAATGACTACCCAAGATGTGGATCTTTCCACGCAAGAGTCACTAGAGAGGGAGGGATAAAATAAAGACAGCCAATTCCTGCTGAAAATAATCCACACCCAAAATAAAGTTTAATGAAAAACATAAACAGAAGATTCAAACTGAAACCGCTGCCTGAAGTACTTTTCTACCAAAAACTGCTTCAGAAGAAGAAAATACATCAAAATGGTAGAATTTAGTAAAAGTATGCAAAGAGGACCAAGTTGCTGCTTTGCAAATCTGATCAACCGAAGCTTCATTCCTAAACGCCCAGGAAGTAGAAACTGACCTAGTAGAATGAGCTGTAATCCTTTGAGGCGGAGTTTTACCCGACTCGACATAGGCATGATGAATTAAAGATTTCAACCAAGATGCCAAAGAAATGGCAGAAGCTTTCTGGCCTTTTCTAGAACTGGAAAAGATAACAAATAGACTAGAAGTCTTTCGGAAAGACTTAGTAGCTTCAACATAATATTTCAAAGCTCTAACAACATCCAAAGAATGCAACGATTTCTCCTTAGAATTTTTAGGATTAGGACATAATGAGGGAACCACAATTTCTCTACTAATGTTGTTGGAATTCACAACCTTAGGTAAAAATTCAAAAGAAGTTCGCAACACCGCCTTATCCTGATGAAAAATCAGAAAAGGAGACTCACAAGAAAGAGCAGATAATTCAGAGACTCTTCTGGCAGAAGAGATCGCCAAAAGGAACAAAACTTTCCAAGAAAGTAATTTAATGTCCAATGAATGCATGGGTTCAAAAGGAGGAGCTTGAAGAGCCCCCAGAACCAAATTCAAACTCCAAGGAGGAGAAATTGACTTAATGACAGGTTTTATATGAACCAAAGCTTGTACAAAACAATGAATATCAGGAAGATTAGCAATCTTTCTGTGAAAAAGAACAGAAAGAGCAGAGATTTGTCCTTTCAAAGAACTTGCGGACAAACCTTTATCTAAACCATCCTGAAGAAACTGTAAAATTCTCGGAATTCTAAAAGAATGCCAAGAAAAATGATGAGAAAGACACCAAGAAATATAAGTCTTACAGACTCTATAATATATCTCTCTAGATACAGATTTACGAGCCTGTAATATAGTATTAATCACAGAGTCAGAGAAACCTCTTTGACCAAGAATCAAGCGTTCAATCTCCATACCTTTAAATTTAAGGATTTGAGATCCTGATGGAAAAAAGGACCTTGCGACAGAAGGTCTGGTCTTAACGGAAGAGTCCACGGATGGCAAGAGGCCATCCGGACAAGATCCGCATACCAAAACCTGTGAGGCCATGCCGGAGCTACCAGCAGAACAAACGAGCATTCCTTCAGAATCTTGGAGATTACTCTTGGAAGAAGAACTAGAGGCAGAAAGATATACGCAGGATGATACTTCCAAGGAAGTGATAATGCATCCACTGCCTCCGCCTGAGGATCCAGGGATCTGGACAGATACCTGGGAAGTTTCTTGTTTAGATGAGACGCCATCAGATCTATTTCTGGAAGTTCCCACATTTGAACAATCTGAAGAAATACCTCTGGGTGAAGAGACCATTCGCCCGGATGCAACGTTTGGCGACTGAGATAATCCGCTTCCCAATTGTCTATACCTGGGATATGAACCGCAGAGATTAGACAGGAGCTGGATTCCGCCCAAACCAGAATTCGAGATACTTCTTTCATAGCCAGAGGACTGTGAGTCCCTCCTTGATGATTGATGTATGCCACAGTTGTGACATTGTCTGTCTGAAAACAAATGAACGATTCTCTCTTCAGAAGAGGCCAAGACTGAAGAGCTCTGAAAATTGCACGGAGTTCCAAAATATTGATCGGTAATCTCACCTCCTGAGATTCCCAAACTCCTTGAGCCGTCAGAGATCCCCACACAGCTCCCCAACCTGTAAGACTTGCATCTGTTGAAATTACAGTCCAGGTCGGAAGAACAAAAGAAGCCCCCTAAATTAAACGATGGTGATCTGTCCACCACGTTAGAGAGTGTCGTACAATCGGTTTTAAAGATATTAATTGAGATATCTTTGTGTAATCCCTGCACCATTGATTCAGCATACAGAGCTGAAGAGGTCGCATGTGAAAACGAGCAAAGGGGATCGCGTCCGATGCAGCAGTCATAAGACCTAGAATTTCCATGCATAAGGCTACCGAAGGGAATGATTGTGACTGAAGGTTTCGACAAGCTGAAATCAATTTTAGACGTCTCTTGTCTGTCAAAGACAGAGTCATGGACACTGAATCTATCTGGAAACCCAGAAAGGTTACCCTTGTCTGAGGAATCAATGAACTTTTTAGTGAATTGATCCTCCAACCATGATCTTGAAGAAACAACACAAGTCGATTCGTATGAGATTCTGCTAAATGTGAAGACTGAGCAAGTACCAAGATATCGTCCAAATAAGGAAATACCACAATACCCTGTTCTCTGATTACAGACAGAAGGGCACCGAGAACCTTTGAAAAAATTCTTGGAGCTGTAGCTAGGCCAAACGGCAGAGCCACAAACTGGTAATGCTTGTCCAGGAAAGAGAATCTCAGGAACTGATAATGATCTGGATGAATCGGAATATGCAGATATGCATCCTGTAAATCTATTGTGGACATATAATGCCCTTGCTGAACAAAAGGCAAGATAGTCCTTACAGTTACCATTTTGAACGTTGGTATCCTTACATAATGATTCAATATTTTTAGATCCAGAACTGTTCTGAAGGAATTCTCCTTCTTTGGTACAATGAAGAGATTCGAATAAAACCCCAGCCCCTGTTCCAGAACTGGAACTGGCATAATTACTCCAGCCAACTCTAGATCTGAAACACATTTCAGAAATGCTTGAGCTTTCACTGGATTTACTGGGACACGGGAAAGAAAAAATCTCTTTGCAGGAGGTCTTATCTTGAAACCAATTCTGTACCCTTCTGAAACAATGTTCTGAATCCAAAGATTGTGAACAGAATTGATCCAAATTTCTTTGAAAAAACGTAACCTGCCCCCTACCAGCTGAGCTGGAATGAGGGCCGCACCTTCATGTGGACTTAGAAGCTGGCTTTGCTTTTCTAGAAGGCTTGGATTTATTCCAGACTGGAGATGGTTTCCAAACTGAAACTGCTCCTGAGGATGAAGGATCAGGCTTTTGTTCTTTGTTGAAACGAAAGGAACGAAAACGATTATTAGCCCTGTTTTTACCCTTAGATTTTTTATCCTGTGGTAAAAAAGTTCCTTTCCCACCAGTAACAGTTGAGATAATAGAATCCAACTGAGAACCAAATAATTTGTTACCCTGGAAAGAAATGGAAAGTAGAGTTGATTTAGAAGACATATCAGCATTCCAAGTTTTAAGCCATAAAGCTCTTCTAGCTAAAATAGCTAGAGACATAAACCTGACATCAACTCTGATAATATCAAAAATGGCATCACAGATAAAATTATTAGCATGTTGAAGAAGAAGAATAATATTATGAGAATCATGATCTGTTACTTGTTGCGCTAAAGTTTCCAACCAAAAAGTTGAAGCTGCAGCAACATCAGCCAATGATATAGCAGGTCTAAGAAGATTACCTGAACACAGATAAGCTTTTCTTAGAAAGGATTCAATTTTCCTATCTAAAGGATCCTTAAACGAAGTACCATCTGACGTAGGAATAGTAGTACGTTTAGCAAGGGTAGAAATAGCCCCATCAACTTTAGGGATTTTGTCCCAAAATTCTAATCTGTCAGACGGCACAGGATATAATTGCTTAAAACGTTTAGAAGGAGTAAATTAATTACCCAAATTATTCCATTCTCTGGAAATTACTTCAGAAATAGCACCAGGAACAGGAAAAACTTCTGGAATAACCACAGGAGATTTAAAGACCTTATCTAAACGTTTAGATTTTGTATCAAGAGGACCAGAATCCTCAATTTCTAAAGCAATTAGTACTTCTTTAAGTAAAGAACGAATAAATTCCATTTTAAATAAATATGAAGATTTATCAGCATCAACCTCTGAGACAGAATCCTCTGAACCAGAAGAGTCATTAGAATCAGAATGATGATGTTCATTTAAAAATTCATCTGTATAAAGAGAAGTTTTAAAAGATTTTTTATGTTTACTAGAAGGAGGAATAACAGACATAGCCTTCTTGATGGATTCAGAAACAAAATCTCTTATGTTATCAGGAACACTCTGAACATTAGATGTTGATGGAACTGCAACAGGTAATGGTACATTACTAAAGGAAATATTATCTGCATTAACAAGTTTGTCAGGACAATTAATACAAACAACAGCTGGAGGAACAGCTACCAAAAGTTTACAGCAGATACACTTAGCTTTGGTAGTTCCAGCACCAGACAGCGATTTTCCTGAAGTATCTTCTGACTCAGATGCAACGTGAGACATCTTGCAATATGTAAGAGAAAAAACAACATATAAAGCAAAATTGATCAAATTCCTTAAATGACAGTTTCAGGAATGGGAAAAAATGCCAAGGAACAAGCTTCTAGTAACCAGAAGCAAAGAAAAATGAGACTTAAATAATGTGGAGACAAAAGCGACGCCCATATTTTTTTAGCGCCAAATAAGACGCCAACATTATTTGGCGCCTAAATGCTTTTGGCGGCAAAAATGACTCCACGTCCGGAACGCCAACATTTTTGGCGCAAAAGAACGTCAAAAAATGACGCAACTTCCGGCGACACGTATGACGCCGGAAACAGAAAACATTTTTTTGCGCCAAAAAAGTCTGCGCCAAAAATGACGCAATAAAATGAAGCATTTTCAGCCCCCGCGAGCCTAACAGCCCAAAGGGAAAAAAAAGTCAAATTTTAAGGTAAGAAAAAATGATTGATTCAAATGCATTATCCCAAATATGAAACTGATTGTCTGAAAATAAGGAATGTTGAACATCCTGAGTCAAGGCAAATAAATGTTTGAATACATATATTTAGAACTTTATTAAAAAAGTGCCCAACCATAGCTTAGAGTGTCACAGAAAATAAGACTTACTTACCCCAGGACACTCATCTACATGTTTGTAGAAAGCCAAACCAGTACTGAAACGAAAATCAGCAGAGGAAATGGTATATATATATAAGAGTATATCGTCGATCTGAAAAGGGAGGTAAGAGATGAATCTCTATGACCGATAACAGAGAACCTATGAAATAGACCCCGTAGAAGGAGATCATTGAATTCAAACAGGCAATACTCTCCTCACATCCCTCTGACATTCACTGCACGCTGAGAGGAAAACCGGGCTCCAACCTGCTGCGGAGCGCATATCAACGTAGAATCTAGCACAAACTTACTTCACCACCTCCATAGGAGGCAAAGTTTGTAAAACTGATTTGTGGGTGTGGTGAGGGGTGTATTTGTAGGCATTTTGAGGTTTGGGAAACTTTGCCCCTCCTGGTAGGAATGTATATCCCATACGTCACTAGCTCATGGACTCTTGCTAATTACATGAAAGAAAGATATAAATTGATTTGCATTTTATTGAATGAAGTTTTTGATCCCTATCAATCAGCAAGATTTCTGGCTCCCAGGTGTCGTTTATACAGGTAACGAGTTGAGATTAGGAGTACTGTCTTAAAGGGAGTGCTCCTAATCTCAGCTTTCTACCTGTATAAAAGACACCTGTCCACAGAAGCTATCAATCAATCAGATTCTCAAACTCTCCACCATGGTCAAGACCAAAGAGCTGTCCAAGGATGTCAGGGACAAGATTGTAGATCTACACAAGGCTGGAATGGGCTACAAGACCATCGCCAAGCTGCTTGGTAAGAATGTGACAACAGTTGGTGCGATTATTTGCAAATGGAGGAAGCACAAAATAACTGTCAATCTCCCTTGGTCTGAGTCTCCATGCAAGATCTCACCTCGTGGAGTTTCAATGATCATGAGAATGGTGAGGAATCAGCCCAGGACTAAGGCAGCTGGGACCATAGTCACCAAAAAAACAATTGGTAACACCCTACTCTGTGAAGGACTAAAATCCTGCAGCGCCCGCAAGGTCCCCCTGCTCAAGAAAGCACATGTACAGGCCCATCGGAAGTCTTCCAATGAACACCTGAATGATTCAGAGGAGAACTGGGTGAAAGTGTTGTGGTCAGATGAGACCAAAATCGAGTTCTTTGGCATCAACTCAATTCACCGTGTTTGGAGGAGGAGGAATGCTGCCTATGACCCCAAGAACACCATCCCCACCGTCAAACATGGGGGTGCAAACATTATGCTTTGGGGGTGTTTTTCTGCTAAGGTGACAGGACAACTTTTCTGCATCAAAGGGACGATGGACGGGGCCATGTACTGTCAAATCTTGTGTGAGAACCTCCTCCTGGGTCGTGGATGGGTATTCCAGCATGACAATGACCCAAAACACATGGCCAAGGCAACAAAGGAGTGGTTTAAGAAGAAGCACATTAAGGTCCTGGAGTGGCCTAGCCAGTCTTCAGACCTTAATCCCATAGAAAAGCTGGGGAGGGTGCAGTAGGTACAGAAAAAAACACTCACAAGTGTAAAATAGGGGCACTTTCACTAAAATATAGGATGTATAAAGACCAAGTATATATTATAGCTAACGTTACAAGTTTGCACTAATATTCTTTGCATCAAGACCACATATATATTGAGTGCCAAACATATAAAGTCCAATGAGTTCTTGTGTTGAGATTGGATATAGAAATAGGCTGCTCTCCTCAGGGTGTTAGGCCATCCACTTCAGAGAAATCCTAGATAAAATGGAGAAGGCACCACATAGTGTAATTCTGCAGTATATACCATATAATCGTAAGCTAAATAGTATACACTCACATTTGGTATAGCACTGTAATGTAGTGCAAACTGGGCTGGCCGGATCCTTAGAGTTGTCTGGCAAAACTCTCTCCTCTCGGTGCAGGAAACACAGAGTGTAAATGTGCCACTTCACTCGCAGTAACAGGGAAGATTGGATAGCCTACTTACTGCTACGAATCAACCTGTGGTGGAAAGGTCACTCAAAAGAAGTTAAAAGTAGCAAGTAGAGTAAAAACAAGTGTTTTATTAAACACCAAAATGCACAGCAACGTGTTTCTCAGTATTGCTACTGTTTCATCAGGCTGATCGAAACCTTAATGACTTGCAAAGGATCTGCAAAGAGGAGTGGGACAAAATCCCTCCTGAGATGTGTGCAAACCTAGTGGCCAACTACAAAGAAACGGGTGTATATATGAATATATACGGTAAAGCGCTATATACTTATTCCAAACAATATGATATTATTAAAAACCCTGTATGATATACATCAACATAAGGGTACACTGGTAACTGGATTAAACATATAGCCAGTACACAGGTACTCACAAAGTCCAGAGTCAAAATAACTGGTGTATGAGTCCGAGAAATGTCTCCCAAGTCACAGAGAGAAGTAAACAGATATGTGTGTGGTCTCGCTGCTCCTCCAAAAAGGACTTCCAAAGTTCCCAAGAAACTGTATAAAAAAGAGAAAAGGAGAGGAGCGCCGACTCAAATGTAGGGATAAAACAATTTATTATAACAAGAAAAACGGTTCAAAAACACTCACAAGATAAAAGGGGTAAAATTCATATCTGGGCCGTCTGCCGTGAATATTCCCCTGCGGTCAGTTAGTAGTCACTCCGATGTTAGGAGGTGTATATTCTGGCTGTTACAGTCTCACGCTTTGTAATCGGTCCTTACCACACCGCTCTGCAGTCGCGGGTGGTGACGTAGAATTCAGCGTGCAGTCTCAGTGGTTGAAAGTGGATCAATGCACTACGGATCCCTTGTAGGGACAAACGAAGTAGCGAGCCTGGATCTTTCTTCTACGCGTTTCGTCCTGATCGACAGGACTTTGTCAAGAATACTAGAACGGCTCTGCTGGCACCTTAATATACCAGCTTTTAACCAATGCGGTTCAGGTTCTGGATTGATGTGACTCAGACAGGTCATAGATATTCACTAGCTAATTTGCAATTATTGTTAGAGAACTATATACCTTACAAATTTGTGATCTAATAATATTAATAATACTAAAAAATACATACATACAACAGTGCATATAAATAAGTATAGACTTAAAAGGCAATCTGAATGAATATGAAACTAAATACATAAATGTCACAAAACAGCAGCGAATGTATACATAAAAGGTATTAAATTTGCTATATATACTGCATAAATTATTAGTATAAAATCATTATATAATATACAAATACATACCTATGGTTCAAATATTAGATCATAATTTCTCATAAAAACATGATTCATAGGGATTTCTATATATTCACTGAAAGATAAAATCATTAAATAAAAACTATAACACTTAAATAAAAACTGTGTATCATATCACTAAGACAAATATATATTGAACCAATTAAAACTGGATACACATAAAAGAAGAAACTGTGATGGGGATGCAAGATAAAAATTACTTCTTGAAAAATAAATTAATTCATAAAAACGCTTGTATATCTAGTTCAATGTTTAATCCTTTAGGTTCTAAGCAGTCTAAAGTTTTAATCCAATAGGTTTCTCTTTGTCTTAATTTCAACAACCTATTGGTGTCCCATTTGTCGGGTGCTACCCATTCAATGATTTTTATACTAAGATCTTTTGGGTTTTGATTGTGGCAAACTTTAAAATGATGCGAAACACTATGATTGTCGAAACCTGACTCAATATTTTTAACATGCTCTCTGAGTCTGTATTTAATTTTTCTTTTCGTCCTACCTATATAGATTTTTCCACATTTACAGCTCAACTGATATACAACATAGGTGGTATGGCAAGTGCATCTGAATTTGCACTTGTATGTCCGTTTGCCATTATAGTTGGTAAATGTAGTGTGATTACTATCAATTAAAGGGCACATAATGCATTCAGAGACCTTGCATGGATACAGACCTACATTACTACCACACCAACTAGTAAGAGTACCATTTATTGTTTTTTGTCGAAGTTTGGTGGGTGCTATGTAGTTTTTAAGATCCTTATTTTTCCTAAATATAACCTCAGGCTTATCACTAAGTGCCTTCTGTAATACTGGATCAAGTTTTAACACATTCCAGTGTTTGTTGATAATCTTTTTAATGTGGTGGTGTTGGTTGTTGTATCTTGTAATAAATTTAACAGATCCCTCTTGTTGGTTATTTCTATTGTTCTTCTTTTTATTCTCATGCTGGTTAGTGAGAAGAGCTTCTCTATCTATATTCTGGGCTCTGATTCTGGCGGTATTGAGAAGTTCTCTATTATAACCTTTCTCTAAGAATTTATCTGTTAGAAAGTCAGCTTCTTTGTTATAATCCTCTATGTGTGTACAGTTGCGTCTGATTCTCTGATATTGCCCTAGTGGAATGTTGTTTTTCCACTGTTTGTAGTGGCCACTTTTGGCATTTAATAAACCATTTCTGTCCGTAGGTTTATGATAATTTTTTACACATACTTTATTGGTATGGTTGTCGCAATATATCACCAGGTCTAAAAAAGATATGGATTCAAGTGAACTTTCATATGTAAATTTTAAATTTAAAAGATTACCATTAATATGAGAAATAAAATCATCTATTTGATCCCTAGGGCCCTGCCATATAATTAAAATATCATCTATATACCTGAAGTATTTAAAAATGTTATTAAAAAATGGGTTATTGTTCCATATATATCTGTCTTCGAACTGGGACATGTAAATATTAGCGTACGATGGGGCAAAAGTGGTCCCCATCGCCGTACCCTGTATTTGATGGTAGAAATAACCCTCAAATAAAAAGTAGCTGTGTGTTAAAACAAATTGTACAGCATCCACAATGAATTTACGTTGTACCTCAGGGAGATGACTGTTACATAATATATCTCTGATTGCCATGGTGCCTTGTGAATGGGGGATGCTAGTATAAAGAGCGGCAGCATCGCAGGCAATCCAAATATAGTCTTCCTGCCAGTCTAAACCCTCCATTTTGTTAATAACATCAATGGTGTCTCTGAGATAGGCTCTTGAGGACGTAACAATAGGTTGTAAAAAGGAGTCCACATATTTGGATAAATTATCACATAAAGAGCCTATCCCAGAGACAATGGGTCTACCAGGAGGGTTTAGAGGATCCTTGTGGATCTTGGGTAAATGATAAAAACATGAAATTTTTGGGACCACTTCATATAAAAATTGATATTCTTCTGTATTTAAAACATTCAAGGCCTTAGCTTCATTTAAAAGTATAAATAATTCCTTTTTGAATTTCTCCGTAGGGTTAAAGGTTAGAAGAGAATACGTGTCCCTATCGGATAATAGGCGATGTGCTTCTGCTATGTAGTCTATCCGATTCTGCACTACTATGCCACCGCCCTTATCGGCAGCTCTAAATATGATATCATAATTTGCACTCAGTGTTTTTAGGGCTATCCTTTCTTCTTTGGAAAGATTATCATTTTCTAATTTCTTTCTATTTACAGTTTTGTGAGAAAGTTCCTCAATGTCCTGACATACTAGTCTATTAAATATTTTAATATATTCTGTTTGGCTATGAATAGGATAAAATACAGATTGACGTTTCAAAGGACAATGTTTCACAGTGAAGTCGTCAATGTCCTCATATACTGATAAGTCTGATAAATTGGGATCTATTCCAATTGGACTGTCATCTAAATTGGCCCCTAAATTTTCTAAAATAAGGATGTCTTCATTATTGACATCATTTATATGTTCATGTGTACTGATGTATTTGGAAAAATGTCTTTTTAATGTGACTTTTCTCACAAACTTTTGGACATCTATATATAGATCAAAGTAGTTAGGTGTATTATTTGGAGAGAAATTTAAACCCTTAGTTAATAGTTTTAATTCACTAGTGGAGAATTCTTTGTTAGAAAGGTTAAAAATCATCTTGCTATTAGCTTCTAATATCCTCTCTCTTTGTTTCTTTTGCCTAGATTTGAATCCTCCCCGATTCCCTCTTGATCTAGTTCGTCTATGGTTCTTTTGGGGTTTCTCTGGTTTAGAGTTTTGTTTAAAATATTCTCCCTCCCTGGGTAGTGCCCTTCTAAGTGGTGATTGGACTGTGTCTGTTGTTTGTATTGCTGTTGTCCCTGTTTGTGCCCCCCCCCCCCCTGTAGTCTCCAGGGGGGTATCTCTAAAAAATGACGATTTTCTTGGACTTGATTATCAGCTCGATAATTTGCTCTAGGTGTATGTGTAGACCTATTATTAGAGTCCTTTTTATTGTGATTCATAGTTTTGGGTTTAGCTCCTTCATATTGCTATCTGGGTGATTGTGGTTGTGTATCAAGGCTAAAAAATCTATTTTGTGTGGGGACATCATGCCATACATTTTCATCCCTATATTGATAATGAGTCCCTACTCTTGGATTAGGGTAATCGTGACTTCTATTGTAATTACCATTTTGTTTATTTTTCATGTGAAAATTCGGTTTATTCCAATCTCTTCTCGGTGTTTGATAAACACGAGTATTGGTTATATGTGGACCTGCAGCGGTTCTATAGTTGTTACTATTACTGTTGGATTTTTCAGGAAATTGTTCCCTATTTGAACTAGACTGGGACTCAAGTTGTGTGGCCGTATTTGACTCATCCTGGCCCCTATTTCTGTGTGATGCATTTTTTCTATAGGAGTACACCTGGTCTGTTTTAAAATCCTCCAAATCTCTTTGCAATTTTTTGGTTTTATTAACTTGTAATTCACTAGAAAAAGAATCTACCCTTTGTTGGATGTTTTTATTAAGCTCCTTCCATTTCTGAATATGTTCAAAGGGTTGTATCTTTGTCACTAGGGTATCAATCTCTGTTTTTAAAGAATTTAATTTATATTCTCTATATTTGATGAGTAATTTGATGAGTGCCTTAGAGCATGTATGCAAAATCTGTTCCCACTCAAGTTGGAATTCCACCTCATCTAAATTGAAAGCTGGAAATTTGAAAATCCTAAATCCCCTAGGAATGATATAGTGGAGGATATAATTATCCAGGAGTATTAAATCCTGCCACTCCTTTGCATCTTTCATTAAAAGTTTTTCTAGATCTCTGAATAATACCATAGGGTCTATTAGGGAGTCTTTGACTATACTGTTATTATCCAATAAGTTGGATGACCTTTGTCTGTTGTTACGCCAATTATTATCCCCAAATTGGGTGTGAGCCTCAGGATAACTCTGAACAGGATTGGTTTCAATACTATTTCCGGATTCAGTGTTATCCATAATATGATATAATAAAAAGTAAAAAAATAATAAAATATAATGAAAAGTGTTGAATATTATAAATATTATAAATAGAATCAACAATGGTAGTTATGAGCTGCTCTACCAGGAACTACAAGCTACAAAGAAACGGGTGTATATATGAATATATACGGTAAAGCGCTATATACTTATTCCAAACAATATGATATTATTAAAAACCCTGTATGATATACATCAACATAAGGGTACACTGGTAACTGGATTAAACATATAGCCAGTACACAGGTACTCACAAAGTCCAGAGTCAAAATAACTGGTGTATGAGTCCGAGAAATGTCTCCCAAGTCACAGAGAGAAGTAAACAGATATGTGTGTGGTCTCGCTGCTCCTCCAAAAAGGACTTCCAAAGTTCCCAAGAAACTGTATAGTGGCCAACTACAAAAAACGTCTGACCTGTGATTGTAAACAAGGGTTTTTGCCACCAAGTACTAAGTTATGTTTTGCAAAGGGATCAAATACTTATTAAGAAAGAAGGAGGCGGCACACATGGTATATGAAAACAAGAACAGAGCTTTATTCCATATTTTCAGTCGCTGCACACAAACTACCAATAGGAGACGGAAGAAGGGGACGTGTCCTTACGCGTTTCGTGCCGTTAAAATGCAATTCAATTTATAACTGTTTTGAAATGTGGTTTTTTTTGTTGTTATTCTGTCTCTCACTGTTCAAATTAAAATTATAGACTGATCATTTCTTTGTCAGTGGGCAAACAGGGGGGATCAAATCATTTTTCCCTCACTGTATAATTGTTGTATCTATTCTTATGAAACTTACATTTTCATCCAGAATACTTGTAAATCAAAAACACAAGACTATGACCAAATATTATGTTAGCCTTAAAAGAACAGTAAACACCCTGTTGTCTTGTTATAGAATGTCATATCAGTGAAGTATAAAACATTGGAAAACAAATTTAGATCTTGTTTGCTGTAGCTGTTTTTTTAATAGTTAAACTCCATCCCACCCATTGCCTTATTTGGATGAGCCAATCAGGATTTACTGCTGGAGTAAACAAAGATAGTCACAGTCATTATGTTAGCAACCTATACATTGTTTGTTTTCTTATAATCACTGCTTAAGCCTATTGCGGATAGATATGTAGTAGAGTTAGGTTTCTGAAGCCTAGAATGTGCTCTTCCAAGTGTCAGAAATGGAAAACACTTACTTTTCAGACTTAAATTACAAAGGTGGCAAAATAAATAATAAAACTACATTTCACACATAAACGTTTTATATCAAATTCTTAAAGCATTTTCTGTCCCTTTAAATTATATATTGCAAGTATTTGTTATGAAGTTATTGTCTGCCATATAACATTTAACCATCATTAGCTGTAACATATTTTCAGCAATAATCTTCATCATTAAACTTGCCATGGCAACAGCTATGAAAAAAACAAACAGAATATCTATAGCTACATCCAACATGCCTTATAATTATTAGTCTATTATAAGATCTTCCTCTAGGTCGCCTACCCAATGCTCTGTTGCTTTATAAAATATAGAGGATATATCACCAATAGGTATATCTTTGAAATAACGTTTTTTTTCTAAATGTGTCTAAGATGTTGAAGCCAATGCTATTGAATTACAAAAGCACAAGAAATGTTTACTGATAGATTTAAATGTCACTGTTGAACTGTCACCTTGATAGATGTAGATAGTGTTATTGTGCCGTGAAAAATTAAAACAAAACTTGTGTCAAATCATTTGTGCGGTTTCCGATGGATTGTAATTACTTTGAATGTGAAAACCAATGAAAGAATCCTCTTTTCGGGCTGTATACTGCAATATGATAGTCTCATTAGGTGTCACCACTTCATGTCAACAGATACTCCGAGCTGTGAGCGTAATTCATGTCTTCTACTACTTGTCCCAAATATGCCTTTAAAGGGACAGTCTACTGGAAAATGTTTATTGTACAACCAACACTGTTATATTAATACACTTTTTACCTCTTTAACAACCTTGTATCTAAGCCTCTGCAAACTACCCCTTATCTCAGTTCTTTTGACAGACTTGCATTGTAGCCAATCAGTGCTGACTTATAAATAACTCCACAGGATCGAGCACAATGTTATCTATATGGCACATATAAACTAATGCTGTCTAACTGTGAAAAACTGTCAAAATGCACTGAGTTAAAAAGTGGCCTTCAATGGCTTAGAAATCAGTTCATGAGCCTACCTAGGTTTAGCTTTTAACAAAGAATAAGAAGAAAACAAAGCAAATTTGATAATAAAAGTAAACTGGAAAGTTGTTTAAAATTATATACCCTATCTAAATGGTGAAAGTTTAATTTTGACTTGACTGTCCCTTTAAACAATTATGTATTTTTACGTTTTACTGCATTAAAAAAAATACCCATTAATGGACTGTTTTTCCTTTTAGTTTTATATGAGATAAGGAAGAAATGTGTTTTTTTAAAATAAGAGTACTTTTCTTGTAGCCTGGATAATATACAAAAATGCAGTATGCTGGAGGCAGGGCGAGTGGCTGACCAAGATGGCCACACATCACTGAAGCTCTCTTCGCGAGCTGGGCATCAAAGCTCATATTTGCTGAAAGCTTGGAGCCACTGAGGTATAAGACCTATCCTCTAGCTCAGAAACACTTGGGGAACACCCGGTACGACTTTGGCTCAGTTCTGCCTGATTTTACCGGAGACGCTGGAGCCGTACTTCGTAAACCCACAAGGTCTTTTTTGCACTGCGCCATGGACTAACGCTGCTAAATGATCGCTCGGAAACTTACCCAAAGGGATCTACAAGTCAGACCGGACCAACTCTTGAAGGATATACAGGTGACTCTGTGAATTGGGGAAGGTGTAATATTCTATGGTGCAACATATTACCCTGGGTACTTAAACAACTGCTCACAATAACCTCAAAATGAGCAGTGACCTGTGGCTTTACCTATATAAAATGATCCGCCTTAAGATGCAATAATGTAGTAATTGGCAAAATACATGGCGAAAGTAAACTCTTTTTATCAACGCATCTTGCTGGACTTTACTCAATAATATACAGTGGGACAACTACGCAGTAGTAAATAAAATGTGATAGAATCTATAGCAAGATATACACATTTATATCTGAACTGGAAAATGGCACTGAAGTAATTGGCAGAGTTTATACTGAAAGTTTACCATTTCTTTTTACCTACCTTACTGGATTTTAGCTGGCTGTACACAGCAGGACATCTGTGCTGCAGTGCATTGGAGGCTAGAGGAATCTGTCGAAATTTACAGCTTGGGAGACTGCCTTATATCTCGATATTAAAATAGTGTGCACCCCCCTACTCCTTTTCCTGCTACTCCTGGTAGTAGTGAGTCATATCCAATACCTTTTCCCGTGATCGCTCTGTGAGAGCATTAGCCCTGGGGAGAGGTGTACTACTATAGCAGCTTTGAACTCTCTCTTACTACAGCCATATTTACTATTACCTCCAAATCCCATCAGTATGTCACAAAGGAAACTAACCATGAGTGATAAATCTCAAAAATTACCACCAACAGCCCAGGGAGCTATGAGCTCTTTTTTCAAACAAGCTGATAAACACAAGCCTAATAAAGACCCTGATATAACGTCAACTTCTCAGGATGAAAGTTCATGTGAGGTCGCAGATGCCGCAGTAGAGGTGCTGCCTAAAACTATTGAAATGGGAAAAGATGAGATCATCACATATGGCGCAATGGAAGCCCTTATAGAGCAAGTTAAGACTTGTATTAAGAATGAATGTGCAGGGCTGAAAAAAGACATATCTGACTTGTGCTATAGGGTTGATAAATTGGAGGAACATGAATATATTGCTTCACAAAAAAATTGCAGGTCTTTCCTCTAAAGCTTTCTAGCATCACCACCGCATGTAAGACTTAGAAGACAAGTTAGACGATTTAGAGAATCGCTCCAGGAGGAGTAATCTGCGATTCAGAGGAATTCCTGAAACTGTGCAAGGAAATGAGATTCAAAGCTTTCTACAGTCTTTTTTCACAGATCTCATAAAGAATAATTCAGGAACTTTATCTGATATTGTACTTGATAGATCCCTACGCCCTAAACCATCTGAAGGCTCACCTCCTCGTGACATCATTGTACATTTCCAAAATTTCCAACACAGAGAAACCATCTACAATTATTCAAGAAAACAAACATCCAATATGTACCAAGGTCACCGAATCCAAGTGTTTCAGGACTTATCATCAAGGACGCTTCAAAAAAGGAGAGATCTCTCTTTTTTAACATCTCACCTCCGTGCCCTGAAAATTCCATACAGATGGGGGTTTCCAACCTCAGTTATAGCTGTTAAAAATGGAAAAAAAATTGAATGCCTTTTTTCCATATGATGCTGAGCAATTTTGTCAACAAATAGGAATACCACCACCAGAAGCACAAGAATCGACCACACAATCATCACCATCAACCAGACAGGAGGCCTCTAAATCACAGAGGCGACCTTGGACAGGTTCCACAGCACCACAGAATAAAAGAAGGCAAACCAACAACAATAATGATGTTGAAGATGAACCACCTTGAAAAGGGACACGTAACTATATGATGTTGTTCCTAATCCCTGAGTTGTACACATTGTGCATAATTTACTTATGTTTACTAATCTGATTTTCCTTCTTGGTTTCAAAGAGACTATATCTAAATATTGACTGCATCATGTTTTGTTAATTTTGTTTGATTTCTTGTTCAAAGGTTTATGTTATTCATGTTATCCATATAAACACTATTGCTGGAATAGAGGCGGTTATAAACCTCCCTGATACTTATATAAGCCTCAATGCATCTATCCAAGAGGACCTATGACGCCTGCTGCAGTCCTCCCCAACCTTTAATAGATAGACATACTGCTGTGTTAACTCTCTAAGCCCACTTAGTTCATCATGAAAATACTTATAAAAAAGAGATCTTGGAGGACTTCCGGTGGGCGGGTGAAAGTGTCGGTCGCAGAATAGAGAGCTCCGGAGCTTTAAGGCCCAAAACTCTACTATATCGGTGGCGAACATCCCCAAACAGCTATATTTTCCTTGGCAGGAGGGGTAATAACCTGCCTGGACATCGAACAGCTAGGAATCTACCATCTGATTCCCCCGCCGCAAGTCGTAAGAAGGTGAAGCAGAGACCAGCTGCAGCTGCAGCCCTGTCACCGGAGATAGGTAACTGTCCCACAAGATAAAACAAATCACTCCCCACAATTACAAAAGGGAATAGGAAACAAACGATCATCTCACCCACATATCTCCCTCGCTAACAAACTGACTTTTGATACTGGCGGGAAAAGCCGCCATTACCCAAAGAGAATACAGGTGCGCAGCGACACCCTTCCACCCCAATTGAGAGAGACTGCAAAGCAGGTTGAAACCGGGAGCACTGGGGTCACTACTTGACTTCACTTACCCTCAAAGGTGACCCAGGGGAAGGGCGCCCAAATCACACAGATAAATTCAGCTGCAACAGTGCGTTTTAAACAGAGTGAAGAGGAGAATATAGCTGGGGAAAACCCTGAATAGAGAGCTTAAGACGGCCAGCGCACTTTACATCAGAAAACATCGCTTTTGCAATACCGGTATGAGCACTAATACAATGCAGGGCTGGGCCTCAGATCCCATGCCTCCCCTCACACCCACCGCATATTGACCTCTCTACTAGTCCTGATAAGCTCAATACTCAAAAGCCCCGAGACTCCTAATAACGACTGAAACAATAATCTGCCTGAGACTCTGGGCTGAAGAGACTCTTAGATCTGTATGCAAAACTATTATCAATCATACACTAAAACAACAGACACTATGACGAGCAGACTCAAAAACGCAGAAAGGAAAAAGACCCACTTAGAAACTACACAGAATGCATTAAGTACAGAAGATATGGGAAACACAAATCATATCGATACCCACCCTATAGTGTCACAGATATCAGCCCTATTTTGGCCAAAGATAGACCAGCTCCAAACTGGAATGGATTCTCTCACTGCTGAAGTAAAATCTTTCAATGGCAGACTAACACAAGTTGAAATGAAAGTAGCAGAAGGGGAGACCCGCCACAGGGAAGCTGCATCAAACATTCATACATTACAACAGCAGACTGACCGTTTATGGGCAAAGATAGACGACCTGGAAAACAGGTCGAGACGAAACAACATACGGATAGTGGGTATCCCAGAATCTTTCCCAGGGACACAACTCATAGAGTTTGCGGAAAACACCCTGCCCAACTTACTACATGTCCCCAGATCTTGCCTACCATGCACGGTAGAAAGGGCACACAGAATAGGAGACCCAAGAAGACAAGGAGACAAGAATCAACAGCCAAGGCAAGTAATGGTGAAGTACCTCAACTTCAAGGCGAAGATCACTATACTACAGGAATACAGAAAAATCCCATCCTTAGAGTACGAGGGCAAAAAAATCTACTTGTTCCAAGATTACTCTGCAGCGGTAGCAGCCAGAAGGAAGGAATTCTCACCCTACTGCAGACAACTAATAGAACAGGGCAGAACTGCAGCTTTGCTCTACCCAGCGAGATTGCGCCTACACACAGCGAAGGGACCACTGTTTTTTGAGTCACCTCAACAACTCAAACTGCATCTACAAAGAGAAGAGAGTCGTCAGCCAAGAACGGATCAGGAGGGTTCACCCTCCACCTCAGATACCTGAGAGTGTACCTAAGAGCTTTGAACACAGAACTTTGAACGTTTTACACCATAGGCTATGTAGAGCCATATCCTTTACAAGTGGGGGGGAGGGAGGGTTTTCTTTTTCTTGTCTTTAAAAAAGTACTTTATTGTTGATTTGCGGGGTGAGGTGGAAAGTAAGGGAAAGTTAAAAGTTGCACTACTGTTTTCTAAAAGTTCCACTACTGTTTTCTAACTGTTTTGTTTATAATCAGAATTCACCATTGATCTCGGGCGCTCCCCTAGGGGAGGAAAGGAAACTATTCAGAAGATAAACTCTAACTATCCTGCAAGTAAGTAATAGAAAGAAAGTTCAATAGACTCACTGAGCCACACACACATCAACAGTATTCACTGCCACACAGACACGCAGCTAGTAGTCTGACCTGTGCTCTAAGGTAACAGGTAGAATGAGGATAACTACTTGGAATGTGGGAGGGATAACATCCCCAATCAAGAGAAAAACCATACTACGACAGCTTAACTCAAAAAAAACTGACATAGCAATACTGGAAGAGACACACCTCTCACAAGCAGAACACAAAAAACTCAGACAGAGTTGGGTGGGGGAAGTACTCTTTACCCCCTTCGAGGCAAAGAGAGCAAGAGGAGTAGCAATCCTGTTGCGTAAAAACATACAATATAAAATTTTACAGACAGTTGAAGACCCCGAGGGACGATATTTAATCGTTAAGATACAACTAGATACACAAAGTTTGATACTCTGCGGAGTGTACGGACCTCACACAAGAAAAAGAGAGTTTTTTAGACACTTACAAAACCAACTGTTACAATTCCCAGATCTCCCTATAGTAGCAGGGGGCGATTACAACATAGCTCCGCATACGCCAGCAGACAGATTCCGCAAACCAGGCACAATCACGCACCAAACACAACCATGGGCAGACGCAAAAAGAGAAACACTCATTCTGAAAAATTTTCAAACTACATTGGCTCTTGCAGACATCTGGAGAGAAAAAAATCCAGACACAAGGGACTATACATGTCTACATCCCTCCAAATCTACCCTCTCACGTATTGATTATTTTTTGATATCTAGACACCTCTGCCCTAAAGTCAAAACGATACGCATAGACCCCATAGCCATTTCAGACCACGCGCCAGTTACACTGGAGTTAGACACTGACCGAGTAAATAGACAGGCTCGCAGATGGAGGTTCCCCACACACCTCTATCATGACCTTAATCTCAGGAAATACCTGATAGGAGAATGGCTAACATATAAAGAATTGAATACAGAACACTTGAATGACATATCCCTATTTTGGGAATCAGCAAAAGCTGTCTTGAGAGGAGTGGTAACAGAATACGCTGCACGACTGACTAAATTACGAAAAGCGAGGGGTGACCTACTTTTACGACAGCTATTAAATGCCAGAAACCGTTACTTGCGACACCCAACAGAACACAACAGGGTCAAGTACAAAGAGGTTAAAGAACTTAGGGACTCCTACTTAATACAAACCTCAGTCTCTGCACAGAACCGCTTACAAGCCAAGTTTTACCGCTACGGTAACCGTACAGGGAAGCTATTGGCAAAAATTACAAAGCTAGACAGAAAACCCAATATTATTACTGCCATAAGAGAAAATGATAGATTGCTAACGCAGGAACCAGAAATACATAAAGCATTCACAGACTATTACTCCAATCTATATGGAGCACAAAGTATTGATGTAGAAAGGAAGCAAAACTTCTGGGAAAACATCACCCTTCCACAGCTAGATGTAGAGCAACGAAACAGGTTAAACGCCCCAATTCACTCCCATGAGGTAATTAGATGTATTGAAGCTTTACCCCTGGAGAAAACCCCGGGACCGGATGGTTTACCCGGGGAATTCTACAAAATGGTGAAGGAAGAAATATCAGATACCCTTACACTACTTTATAACGCTATCCTAGAAGAGAGGGCAAAATTATCAAACAGATTCACAGAAGCTAACATAACTGTCATTCCCAAGCCAGGGAGAGACCCACTCATAACTCAATCGTACCGCCCAATCTCCCTACTTAATTCGGACTACAAGCTGTTTACCAAAATATTAGCTAATAGACTAGCAGAGGCGCTCCCATCATTGGTCCATGAAGACCAAACTGGATTCGTGAAAGGCAGATCTTCAGTCAAAAACATGAGAAAGCTGCAGTTGATTCTCTCACAATATGGGGGGGGTAGGGACACTGACCAGACCCAGGATATTGTTGACGCTTGTTTAGTACTAGTAGACGCAGAAAAAGCGTTCGATAAGATTCTATGGGACCATTTATTCACCACACTAGACAGGTTTGGGATACAAGGAGCCTTTGTGAGGGCAATAGAAACTATCTACGACAAACCTCAAGCAGCGATTCTGGTCAATGGTACCCCATCCAGACCTTTCTCGCTCATGAGGGGCACGAGACAGGGGTGCCCCCTGTCTCCGCTCCTCTTTGACCTTGCACTAGAGCCACTTGCAGTAAGGATTAGGAAAGACACAGAAGGTTTAACAATAGGCGGGGAGACTATCCACTTGTCGCTTTTTGCAGACGACATGCTCCTATACACACAGAACCCCAGAAGAAACCTTCCAATAATAATGCAAATTATAGATGAATTTAGTGCGATCTCGGGATACTGCATTAACAAAGATAAGTCAGAATTACTATGGCTCCGAGACAAAGATCCCTCGACACCCCTTAGAGAAAAATTTAAAATAATAACCAATACATTTAAATATTTGGGCATTACTCTATCAAAGGACCCAGCCCAATGGTACGAGATCAACTACCGACCATTATTTGGAGAACTGCGTAGACTGTTACAGAACTGGTCCACGTTACCACTGACGTTGTCGGGAAGAGTGGGCTTAGTTAAAATGATACTGTTCCCAAAGCTGTTATACCCTTTACAGATGCTCCCAGAGCTCTTAAACAAACAAGACCTCACTAACCTGAATAGAGACATATTACACTTTCTGTGGAAGGGGAAAAAACACAGAATTAGCTACAGAAAAATGACATGTGAGCCCGCGATGGGAGGGTTCGGACTTCCAAACATTGAACACTACAACTGGGCAGCTTTAACTAAATACGTAATGGACTGGTTCTTAGATAGAGGACATTTCACTAATCAGACACTCGAAGCGGGAATTATCAGACCGTGGTCCCTCAAAATGCTACCGCATATGACAAAGGCACAACTTGACCCCATAGCGAAGGGGCTGACGCTTATACACCACCCAATAAGGGCATGGTGGAAGATCTGTAAGGCCTTAGAGACATCACATAGACACACTGTATTTCTTCCTATACAGGGCAACCCAGACTTTCCTGCAGGATTCACCACAAAACCCTTTAACCAATGGGCAGAGTGGGGGGCCACGACTTTGAAACATGTATTATCAGAAAATAACCAGGTGGTAAAGTCCTTTAAAGACCTCCAGACAGAATTTAAAATACCAAACCAACATCACTTTGCTTACCTGCAGATGAGACATTACGTACAGGAACTGTTAAGATCAGGAGACATGCCTGAGAGCAACTGCGACATATATAAACTACTATCACTCACAAAAGGGGGGGCGACTTCGATCACTCATGTTTATAATACCCTCCAAACGGCACTAAATGAAGACACTAAAACACATCTACAGACAACATGGACTACCCTAACTGGACAGACGTCTGCAGAAAACAGCATTGAACAGAGCTTTACAAAAGTAAGACAAGCATCCCTTTCAAACGACATACGTGAATCCCACACTAGGTTGATGCACAACACCTACATCACACCAAAAATGCTCCACAAATGGAACCCCGAGGCCTGTGGCAACTGCCCAAAGTGTTCATACCCCAATCCAAATATCTTACATATGCTATGGGAATGCCCAAGGTTAACAAAATTCTGGGGAATGACAGGAAAGTGGCTGGAGAATATCTTAGGGACCCATTTAGTGTTGACAGAAGAGATGATACTATTTTTACACGCACAGACAGAAACAAGAGAACACACAAGATTTATTCACAACACAATACTACAGGCTAGGAAACTTATCTTCAGACATTGGCTCACACCAACCGTCCCGAGCCTGACCCATCTTAAGGAGTCACTACAAAAACAGATGACCTACGAACAAATAGACACACAGGGAGACATAATGAAACGGACGAAACATTTCATGACAAAATGGGAACCCTTCATCAATAGTCTAAGCTTATCACACCAGAAACAGATCATATACCCATTCAAAGACTCTGAATATATACTCAATGCCCAACTGCATGGAAACTGGAATATCTTCCACTAACAGATTGCATGTATTGCTAGAGCCTGAAACAGAGATGGAAAATAGATGATGAGAGGAACCTGGGGAGCGCCCGAGGTGAGATTAAGTAGGAATAATCCCCAGACTGAATATAGAGGGCTGAGATTATAGGAGGGAATGTTGTTATTCACCTGTGATTTTCTTTTGGTTTTGCTATGTTATTATCACACGACGATTGTTCATCAGGAGACCCACACTCCGGATGGAGTGGCCAACTGCTACAATATTGGGTATATGGACTGATATGAACTTTCAACACACCCAAGGACAGACATAATCATATCCTCATAGAGGAATAAGCAGTAAAAGAGTTCACAAAATCTAATGTAATGGTACTGTTTCTGTCGGAAGAAGTTATC
The DNA here is from genome assembly GCF_027579735.1 of Bombina bombina. NCBI lineage: Eukaryota > Metazoa > Chordata > Amphibia > Anura > Bombinatoridae > Bombina > Bombina bombina. The sequence goes on from NC_069505.1 coordinate 211,161,193, forward strand.
CTGAATGTAAAGTGAATTTATTATTGAAAGTCAGATGAGAGTAACTAAAACAGAAGGGGGAGTGGGGAAGGAGAGGGATTGGTTCATCTACTAGAAAAATATTGTAAAAACCCAGTACTGTTGAGGTAAAACTATCTGTCACTTGCATTTTGTAACCTTGAAGTATTATATTTAATGTGTTGCTGTTAACATGTGCTGGAAATAAATAAAATTATTAAAAAAAAAAAAAAAAAGAGATCTTATTTTAACTATTGCCCCTCCAATTGAAATACTGTTAGAACAAGTTCCAGAATCACTAACACTCTGTATACCACACCCGAATATACTATAGCAAGATGGCACTTATCAATAGGTATTAGTAAATTTCCCCTTGGCTCTACAGTACACAATTTGCTTAACTGATACTGAGGACATAGATGATCCCCTTACCGATTGCCAGTTGCTATATTGCTATAAATTCTGATAAACTACCAAAGACTTTGCAATGACTACCTACAGAGCTCTTATAAAGATTTATCCGCAAGATTTTGTATACTGGAGAGTTAATCTATGTTATAAAATTGCCGTACACTACCATGCTTTCAATTTAAGGTTTTAAGATATTTTGAAGAATACCACCTAGATTAATGATGGTCCATATGTTAATATATAATCTTTGCTGGTTTCTTTATCTCTCCCCTATTTTCCCCCTTCTTCAATCTCCTCTACTCTCTATATCCTTTCTACTACCTCTTAAACAAGCACATGCCCAGCTTGCCCAAAAAGCCTCCAACAATTTTAAATCAGTTACTTCTTTTAAAGGACCCCTGATATTATAGTAATACCAAGATTACCAACCCCTTATTTGTAAATTATACCTTTTTTTTCCTTTTCTTTTTTTTTTATCTTTTCTTTCTTTCTTCTTCCCCCCTTGCACTTAGAATTTGCCCTCCCCTAGACAACATATATAATCGTAACACCCACAATGTCAACCCGCCTGTATGAAGGGTCTTTTACCATTGCAACCCAGAACGTGAAGGCATTTCTATCAGCTGAAAAGTGCTCAATAGCCCTTCACGACTTCCATAAAAAGAATTTAGATATCATAATGATCCAGGAAACCCACTTTAAGAAAAACCATGAGCCCACACTCTCATCTAAATATTATGATAAACACTATTTTAGCTCAGGTCCAACCAGACATAATGGGGTTTGTACTCTAATCAAACGCAACGCACCATTTGAGCTACTTCAGCAATTTAATGACCCCGAAGGCAGGATCCTGATACTAGTAGGTCTTTATTATGGCAGACCCACTACGCTTGCAAATATCTATGCCCCTAGACCTGCCCCCTGTTTTTTCCGTAAAGTCGTACAAACTACTTTATATATCTTAGGGCCCCATCTTGCTAGGCGGAGACTTCAATTTTCCAACAGATCCCGCACTAGATACATCTACAGGCCATTCTTACCTAAGACACTCACAGATTAAGAGCAATAATACGTTAATTCATTCACTCAACCTGTTTGACACATGGAGAACAGTCCTCCAAGGACTATACCTTTTTTCTCACCCACAACAATCGTACACTAGACTCTACTATATATTTTGTGACCAGGCTTTCCTGTCAAACTTAATCGACTCAAAGATCTCACACACCTCATGGTCAGATCATAGTCTAGTTAAATCTATTTTTAAATGGACTAACAAACCCAGGCACAGACTGAATTGGAGACTAAACGAATACATTCTTACAGATAATGAAATCATTGAGCAACTGACTAAATATACAGACAAATATTTTTTATTCACTATCCCCTCTGATACAAGTGTTGCAAATAATTGGGAGTCCTACAAGTGTTACATTAGGGGGATCATAATACAATTAACAGCTAAACTTAAAAAACAGAGATCTGCCCAGTTCGACTCTGACCAGCGTTCTCATAAGTAAGGAAAATATACATAAAAAATATCCAAAATCCCTACAAAAATGTCTTAAATAAAAGAAGCTATGGATAACCTTAATAAATTCCTAATTGAAAATGCTCATATTCGAGCCATGACAACTAAAGCTAAATTTTCCGCTGAATCAAATAAGGCAGGAAGAATGCTGGCCAGGTACTTGAAAAAGCAGAGACTCACCTCATATATCCACTCTATTAAACACAACACAGGTGAAACATACACCAAGAATTAAGATATAATTAATAGCTTTGTCACGTACTATACTTCACTGTACTATATCAATAACGCAAAAGACCAGGAAAAGCAAAACAGGTTGAAATTGTACTTAGACCCAATACATGTTCCAATGATACCTGAGGAAGACCGTCACCTGACTATGCTAGACTCCCCCATTTCTTTACAAGAAATTACAAAAACAATTCAATCCCTTCCAAATAGCAAGTCTCCTGGTCCAGATGGTCTTTCTGCCAAATTTTACCAATTACTAGTAAGTAATATTGGCCCTCACATACAAGAATTATTCCAATCTATAGATCATGGACTTACATTCCCCCAGTCCCTCTTAGATGCAATGATAACAGTGATTCCAAAACCAGATAAGCCCAGAGATATTGTGGGAAACTATAGACCCATTTCTTTATTAAATGTCGATATTAAAATATATGCTAAGATATTAGCAAATCGCCTCAGCCATATTATGCTGAAAATTATCCATCCGGACCAGGTTGGTTTTATCAAAGGTCCTGAAGCAAAAGACAATACCACCAGACTACTTCATACGATATACACTTCCCATGATTTAAAAAGCCCCCTGGTGCTTCTTTCCACTGATGCCGAGAAGGCCTTTGACAGGGTCAACTGGCAGTTTATGTGGTCGACCCTGTCAAAATTTGGTCTATCAGACAAATTTTTATCCAGAGTGCAAGCATTATATAATAACCCCCGAGCTTCTATCAAAGTTAATGATACGATTTCACACACTTTCCCAATAACTAATGGCACCCAACAGGGGTGCCCGCTTTCCCCTCTCTTATTCACCATTACGGTATAAATCCTAGCCACCCAGATTAGAAACAACTCAAATATTACAGGCGTCACTTTTGGCAATATTCAGCAAACATGTCTTCTCTTTGCAGATGACATTATTTTTATCCTGCAGGCACCATTATCCTCTTTACCGACCTTGATACAAGTATTGGATACATATAAACAATTTTCTAATTATTCAATAAATATGGAGAAATCCAGCATTATTCCTCTTCATGTAAATCCAGTAGAATTAGATTATATCTTACATAAAACTCTGTTCGCTATCACAGATACCCTTAGATATCTGGGATTGAATATTTCAAAAAGCCCCCAAGATTTGTTTCATGAAAATTATATGACACTTCGAACCAATGTTTTTTCCTTACTGCAAACATGGCATAAACATGGTCATCTCTCCTGGACGGGCCGCATAAATACAATAAAAATGATGATAATTCCCAAATATCTATATATATATTTCAAGCACTTCCTATAATAATACCAAAACATTATCTACGCACCCAACAGAGGATGCTAGAATCCTTTATCTGGGCATATAAAAAGCAGAGAGTATCACCAAACACCCTGTATTTGAGAAAAGAGGAGGGAGGCCTAAACGTACCAAACTTAGCGTTATACCATAAGGCAACACACCTGACACGAATAGTCTTATGGAACCATAATCCCCCCTCCAAAGTGTGGATCCAAATAGAAGCAGTCTTACTAAATCAAAGCGGTATGCGAGATTTATGCTGGCTTCCTAAATCCTACCGACCTCCTCTGATCAAAGCTAACAAATGTATTAAGGCCACATTGACTGTTTGGGACTCTCTTATCCAACACCCTAATACCCTCTCTACACCAATCTCACCAATGACCCCATTACTGAATAATACTCTTTTCTTCACCCAGCATCAGTTCAAGTATGAAACCGAGGAAGCTCCTTATAAAAACATGCCCATATTTCTACTTATAGACTCATCCCTAATGAAAGATAGAATAGTGCTGAGGGATTCAATAGGCTCCCCTTTCCACAGCTGGTTCTCCTACTTTCAAATCCGACAAGCGATCTTTAAAGGCCCCCACAGAAACAATTGCATTCGCCCACTTAATCCTTTCAAAAAACTATGCCTTACAAAAGATATCCATAAGTCTCACCTCTCCATTACACATAAGTTACTAAGGGATGCATACACAATTAGATTACCCTCCTATACTTCTAAATGGGAAGCTGAACTTCAGGTCCAGATCCCGAATGACGCTTGGTTGCGAGGCTTTTGCATGACCCACTTATCTTCAACCTCACTCATACTGACAGAACTTAATTATAAAATCATCTCACGTTGGTACCTTACACCCCAAAAATTGAATGAAATATACCCAGGAGCTAACTCTAGCTGTTGGAGGCAATGCGGTGAAACGGGCACGCTCTCTCATATATGGTGGTCCTGTAACAAACTTTCAGACTTTTGGGCTCAAATTGAGCGTTGCATTAACCTTACTTTAAGCACACAACTTGCTCTCTCAGCATCAATGATCTTACTAAACATAGTTCCTAAAATACAGTGTATTTATCGCAAAAAACTCCTACAATTGATGCTCACTTGTGCCAAACGTATTATACTTAGATTTTGGAAACAAACATCCCCCCCCACACTTTTAACCAGTGGGAAACTGAAGTAACCCATATTCTAGCCCTGGAGAAAAGACATTACTGTTTCTTGGGAAAGAAAGACTTTATACTAGATATTATTTTTTTTTGGGAGCAAAGACCATCCTAAATCTATAGTCCTATCCCTTCACTAAGTGTATAATGTTAGATTTTATAATTGCCCTGGACATATTCTACTATCTTCAACCAAATTAAGTGCAAGGAGGCTCTTCTATATCACTCTCCTTTTTCTTCTAATTTGCCCCTCTATCCCTTGCCTCCTCGATCCTCTCTATGACTCCCTTCCCCCTCCTTCCCCCTTAACCCCCCCTTTTTTTTCTTATAAAGTTATTTTTTCTGAAACGACTAGTTAAGAAATGCAGTAAATTTACCTGTAGATGTATAATTTCTGGTCTCAGCAACCTGTTTATTTGTTTATGTTGCATGTAAAACTATCAATAAAAATCATTTAAAAGAAAAAAATGCAGTACGCTATATAGTAGTAGGAATACTTAAAAGGACAGTGTACACCAATTGTCATATAACAGCATGTAATAGACACTACTATAAAGAAGAATATGCAGAGATACTGATCTAAAAAAAAAAGTTTAGCGTTGTTGATGAGGTTAGGCTGGGACAGCCACTGAAAGGGGCTTGGAAAACAAGAATAGCAGACACCCCCCCCCCCCCTACATATGAAAAGACAGATAACATAAACAGGAGCCAGCAGGAGTCTGTAGACATCAGTATACATCTGACACTGTAGAGCTTGGTCAGGAGTCTGAATATCATCCCAATGTTATTTTAAAATAAACAAAACTATACATTGTTACAAAAACACTCCAGATAGGCTGTATCTACAAGACCTTTATGCAAAGAAAAATCTAGTGTACAATGTCCCTTTAATAAAAATGTCTGAGGAACTAGTCAGAACGAACATAAAGTACCAGGCTGGGAACAAGTTTAAAATCAAATGGAAAGGCAGACCATGGGCAGGCATTTAGAACAAGTAAAAAAAATATTACATTTTTCTTGCATTATAAATTCTTTTTATGTCCCCATAAGCAATTAAATAGTTCCTTTGGTTAGACAAAACAAAAGTAGAGCTTTTTGGCAAATGATAAAAACCCCATGTTTACAGAAGGAAAATAGAAGCTTCAAAGAAAAGAGCACCTTTAGTCCGTAAAACATGGAGGAGGCTCAGTGATGTTTTGGGGTTGTTTTGCTGCCTCTGCCAGTGGATGTCTAGAATCTGTGCAGGGCACAATGAAATCAGAAGAGTATCAAAGCATTCTAGAGTGAAATATACTGCCCAGTGTCAGAAATCTGTGTCTCATTTGCAGGTCATGGCCCCTCCAGCAGGATAATGACCCCACACATATTTCAAAAAGCACCAAGAATGGATGAGAAGAAAACATTGGACGGTTCCGAAGTGACCTTCTATGAGTCCAGATCTGAATCCAATCTAACATCTGTGCAAAGAGCTGATACTCACAGTTGGAAAAAGGCACCAATCAAACCTGAGAGAACTGGAGCAGATTGCTCAAGAGGGGGCCAAAATCCCAGTTAAAAAATATATGACTCTTATTCAGAGCTACAAAAAGCACTTGCTTTTAGTTATTGTCTCCAAAGGCTGTGCTACCAAATATTAGATTAAGAGAACCAATATTTTTGTCTGTGCAATTATCATTTGTTTTACTGTTTAAAGCAATATGTAACATCATAAATCAAAAGTGAAGTTTCTGGGGGCGTGTCTAGGCAGCGTCCATGAACGGTACCATATTCAGGTGCTCCCAGAGCATTCATGGTAATCTGCCTATTATCCCTCAATATTTATCTTATCCTACCATACAAATGTGACATCCAGATGCTTTATAGATTGCTGTATCAGGAAATGTTGAGATTGACTCATTTCTGGCCTCTGGGACCTGGCCTAGACTGTTGAGAACTTAGGTGGCGGCCTTCACCCATCCAGGCCAAGCAGCTCTAGATCTGCTGTTTCAATATTCAACACTTTACTCATCATGGAGGAGTCCCATATATTATTGCAAACCCTACTACAAGATTTAAAACATAAATTAGACAACAGTTTCGAAGCCCTCGTCATAACAGTAAGGAGGGTAGTTCGAGAGGAGAATACCAGAATATCAGATTGCCCAAGAACAGAGGTTATATTTTCAGATCAGATCCCAAGGTTCCTTCCAGAGAATTTTTGTGAACATGAGAGAGCTATGGCATCATCTGTGATTAACTCACCCCCTATGGAAAAGCCGAAAGAGATTATAGCCCAGCGGAGTTGGCTTTGAGACGTACTGGAGAATCGCCTCTAACTATACATGAGTTATCACCCAAGCATCTTTGTAATTCAGATCCTTGCCTTAGTGAGGTGGCAAGAGTAAGTTACCTACCTCCGGTGTCTGACAGGGGAAGGGCGGCCAACTTCTGTGGTCGGATCCTACAGTATCTGAGATCACTATCTCCACCCAAGAGCCTGTCATCATTACAGCTTGTGGGTTCGATGGCGAGATATCTCTTTTTCCCCCTGTCGGTTTAGATAGACAATCTCGGAGTGAGGAATACTCCACATGCAGAGCCCATGGAGTTTTACTATCCCAGAATCGCCATTAGATGACTTTCAATGTCATCTCTGGCTTTGAGGTGAGGACCCTTTCCCCCTGACCTCCTCTTGCTGTATTGGTCTTGAGATCGGATGGGACATTTGCTGAACAGCACTTCTCCTTGCAGGTTGGAAAGATACAACTCAGCTCTGTCCTGCATTCCTCAAAGTGTTCAACTTTTTGCCTTCAAATACTTCAGTATGCCCTTCTCTGCATTGCATTATTTACATAGGCTAGTCTGTATGTGATACTTTTAACAGTTACTAGCATTCAACTTTTTACATTCAATACATAATTCTCCCTACAGTGCAACCTATATCTAGGTCCTTATTTCATGTATTATGCCAAAAAGGTATCCAACTACTATTTGTCAAAGGTATGGGTTAATATTGTTCCTTACTAGAAGCACATATGACTTCTTCATTATATGTTGTAATATATTATGCCACCTTACTTTACTCTACAATTGTTTCACCCTAAATTATTCATAGCATATAACCCAAGTGTTTAAAATCCTTCGGTATATCCTACTATGTATGCCAATATTTACATTAGCTAGACTATAAGTGATTGACCCTGGTATTGTGTCTGCTACCTATTGATCGTTTGGAGTTGTAGCAACATACATACTGCATTCTGAGTCTATTTCTCTTACACTGTAGGAATACAATCTGCAGTACACTGCCTCAAATCCAGATAATATGATTCATTAAATGTGACTAGCAGCCCATAACTGTATTGTTTCACAGCTCAGAATTATACTTCACTATAGTGGTCTATACAGATAAGATGGCTTTTTCTAGTTACTGAAAGTTAAAGCTTTTTTATTTTCCTTTATATTATATTGTTATGAAGCCTACAGACTAAATTATATTTTACAGAGAGGACAGACTGTAACATTAAAGTATTTATAGGTGCTCATTCCTGGGCAACAGTTGTTTTTATTCCAGTTAACATAGATGCTTAAAATATCATATTGATTGCTCCTCAATATATACAGATAAATAGTATATCACCCTACCATAAAACGTGATTTCAGTTATATAGTATCTTAGGGTCCAAGAGTCATCCTTGCAATTTATATGCTATTTTATTTACTAAGTCCAAGAATTCTATATCTCACCTTACATTTATCTGATTTGCTAAACTCCCTAATACTTATCCAATGAGCTTGGTGAGGTCCTAGATGTGACCTTTTGATGTCAGGTAGAGGTTCTTAATGAGGTCTCAATCTTGCACATCACATTAGTTTGGAGGATCTTGATGCATGTTTATATGCATTGTTACAATGAATATATTATTTGTATTATTCATAAGAAATTACCCATAGTGTGAACTGACCCTACTATTCTGTACTACCATTGCTACATAGCTATATTTGTCTTACATTGTAAGTACCTGTTTATTATCTATTTAATGTGCTAATTGTTGAACCTACATACTGTCATCTCTGTTCTTATGACAATTTGTGTTGTTACTTTGACTAAAGACCTCAATAAAAAAAATCAATAAATAAAAAAAAAGTGAAGTTTCTGTTCTGTTACATTTGAAATAAAGAATGGTGGATACAAAATACTTTCTTTCATGTAATTAGCAAGAGTCCATGAGCTAGTGACGTATGGGATATACATTCCTACCAGGAGGGGCAAAGTTTCCCAAACCTCAAAATGCCTACAAATACACCCCTCACCACACCCACAAATCATCTTTTACAAACTTTGCCTCCTATGGAGGTGGTGAAGTAAGTTTGTGCTAGATTCTACGTTGATATGCGCTCTGCAGCAGGTTGGAGCCCGGTTTTCCTCTCAGCGTGCAGTGAATGTCAGAGGGATGTGAAGAGAGTATTGCCTATTTGAATTCAATGATCTCCTTCTACGGGGTCTATTTCATAGGTTCTCTGTTATCGGTCGTAGAGATTCATCTCTTACCTCCCTTTTCAGATCGACGATATACTCTTATATATACCATTACCTCTACTGATTCTCGTTTCAGTACTGGTTTGGCTTTCTACTACATGTAGATGAGTGTCCTGGGGTAAGTAAGTCTTATTTTCTGTGACACTCTAAGCTATGGTTGGGCACTTTTATATAAAGTTCTAAATATATGTGTTCAAACATTTATTTGCCTTGATTCAGGATGTTCAACGTTCCTTATTTCAGACAGTCAGTTTCATATTTGGGATAATGCATATGAATAAATCAATTTTTTTCTTACCTTAAAATTTGACTTTTTCCCTGTGGGCTGTTAGGCTCGCGGGGGCTGAAAATGCTTCATTTTATTGCGTCATTCTTGGCGCAGACTTTTTTGGCGCAAATTTTTTTTCTTGGTTTCCGGCGTCATACGTGTCGCCGGAAGTTGCGTCATTTTTGTCTGCGTTCCGGATGTGGGTCATTTTTGGCGCCAAAAGCATTTAGGCACCAAATAATGTGGGCGTCTTTTTTGGCGCTAAAAAATTTGGGCGTCACTATTGTCTCCACATTATTTAAGTCTCTTTGTTTATTGCTTCTGGTTGCTAGAAGCTTGTTCACTGGCATTTTTTCCCATTCCTGAAACTGTCATTTAAGGAATTTGATCAATTTTGCTTTATATGTTGTTTTTTCTATTACATATTGCAAGATGTCCCAGATTGACCCTGAGTCAGAAGATACTTCTAGAAAACCGCTGCCTAGTGCTGGATCTACCAAAGTTAAGTGTATTTGCTGTAAACTTGTGGTATCTGTTCCTCCAGCTGTTGTTTGTAATGAATGTCATGACAAACTTGTTAATGCAGATAATATTTCCTTTAGTAATGTTACATTACCTGTTGTTGTTCCATCAACATCTAATACTCAGAGTGTTCCTGTTAACATAAGAGATTTTGTTTCTAAATCCATTAAGAAGGCTATGTCTGTTATTCCTCCTTCTAGTAAACATAAAAGGTCTTTTAAAATTTCTCATTTTTCAGATGAATTTTTAAATGAACATCATCATTCTGATTCTGATAATGATTCCTCTGGTTCAGAGGATTCTGTTTCAGAGGTTGATGCTGATAAATCTTCATATTTATTCAAAATGGAATTTATTCGTTCTTTACTTAAAGAAGTCTTAATTGCATTAGAAATAGAGGATTCTGGTCCTCTTGTTACTAAATCTAAACGTTTAAATAAGGTTTTTAAATCTCCTGTAGTTATTCCAGAAGTTTTTCCTGTCCCTGATGCTATTTCTGAAGTAATCTCCAGGGAATGGAATAATTTGGGTAATTAATTTACTCCTTCTAAACGTTTTAAGCAATTATATCCTGTGCCATCTAATCCCAGATTAGAGTTTTGGGATGGGGCTATCTCTACTCTTGCTAAACGTACTACTATTCCTACGGCAGATAGTACTTCCTTTAAGGACCCTTTAGATAGGAAAATTGAATCCTTTCTAAGAAAAGCTTACTTATGTTCAGGTAATCTTCTTAGACCTGCTATATCTTCAGCGGATGTTGCTGCAGCTTCAACTTTTTGGTTGGAAGCTTTAGCGCAACAAGTAACAGATCATAATTCTCATAGCATTGTTAATCTTCTTCAACATGCTAATAACTTTATTTGTGATGCCATCTTTGATATCATTAGGGTTGATGTCAGGTATATGTCTCTAGCCATTTTAGCTAGAAGAGCTTTATGGCTTAAAACTTGGAATGCGGATATGTCTTCTAAGTCAACTTTGCTTTCACTTTCTTTCCAGGGTAATAAATTATTTGGTTCACAGTTGGATTCTATTATCTCAACTGTTACTGGAGGGAAAGGAACTTTTTTACCACAGGATAAAAAATCTAAAGGTAAATTTAGGTCTAATAATCGTTTTCGTTCCTTTCATCACAATAAGGAACAAAAGCCTGATCCTTCACCCACAGGAGCGGTATCAGTCTGGAAACCATCTAAAGTCTGGAATAAATCCAAGCCTTTTAGAAAACCAAAGCCAGCTCCAAAGTCCACATGAAGGTGCGGCCCTCATTCCAGCCCAGCTGGTAGGGGGCAGATTACGATTTTTCAAAGAAATTTGGATCAATTCAATTCACAATCTTTGGATTCAGAACATTGTTTCAGAAGGGTACAGAATTGGCTTCAAGATAAGGCCTCCTGCAAAAAGATTTTTTCTTTCCCGTGTCCCAGTAAATCCAGCGAAGGCTCAAGCATTTCTGAAATGTGTTTCAGATCTAGAGTTGGCTGGAGTAATTATGCCAGTTCCAGTTCTGGAATAGGGACTGGGGTTTTATTCAAATATCTTCATTGTACCAAAGAAGGAGAATTCCTTCAGACCAGTTCTGGATTTAAAAATATTGAATCGTTATGTAAGGATACCAACATTCAAAATGGTAACTATAAGGACTATCCTGCCTTTTGTTCAGCAAGGGCATTATATGTCCACAATAGATTTACAGGATGCATATCTGCATATTCCGATTCATCCAGATCACTTTCAGTTTCTGAGATTCTCTTTCCTAGACAAACATTACCAGTTGTGGCTCTGCCGTTTGGCCTAGCAACAGCTCCAAGGATTTTTACAAAGGTTCTCGGTGCCCTTCTGTCTGTAATCAGAGAACAGGGTATTGTGGTATTTCCTTATTTGGACGATATCTTGGTACTTGCTCAGTCTTCACATTTAGCAGAATCTCATACGAATCGACTTGTATTGTTTCTTCAAGATCATGGTTGGAGGATCAATTTACCGAAAAGTTCATTGTTTCCTCAGACAAGGGTAACCTTTTTAGGTTTCCAGATAGATTCAGTGTCCATGACTCTGTCACTAACGGACAAGAGACGTCTAAAATTGATTTCAGCTTGTCGAAACCTTCAGTCTCAATCATTCCCTTCGGTAGCCTTATGCATGGAAATTCTAGGTCTTATGACTGCTGCATCGGACGCGATCCCTTTGCTCGTTTTCACATGCGACCTCTTCAGCTCTGTATGCTGAACCAGTGGTGCAGGGATTACACAAAGATATCTCAATTGATATCTTTAAAACCGATTGTACGACACTCTCTGACGTGGTGGACAGATCACCATCGTTTAGTTCAGGGGGCTTCTTTTGTTCTTCTGACCTGGACTGTGATTTCAACAGATGCAAGTCTGACAGGTTGGGGAGTCTGTTTGGGGGTCTCTGACAGCACAAGGGGTTTGGGAATCTCAGGAGGTGAGATTGCCAATCAATATTTTGGAACTCCGTGCAATTTTCAGAGCTCTTCAGTCATGGCCTCTTCTAAAGAGAGAATCGTTCATTTGTTTTCAGACAGACAATGTCACTACTGTGGCATATATCAATCATCAAGGAGGGACTCACAGCCCTCTGGCTATTAAAGAAGTATCTTGAATACTGGTATGGGCGGAATCCAGCTCCTGTCTAATTTCAGCGGTTCATATCCCAGATATAGACAATTGGGAAGCGGATTATCTCAGTCGCCAAACGTTACATCCGGGCGAATGGTCTCTTCACCCAGAGGTATTTCTTCAGATTGTTCAAATGTGGGGGCTTCCAGAAATAGATCTGATGGCTTCTCATCTAAACAAGAAACTTCCCAGGTATCTGTCCAGATCCAGGGATCCTCAGGCGGAAGCAGTATCATCCTGCCTATATCTTTCCGCCTCTAGTTCTTCTTCCAAGAGTAATCTCCAAAATTCTGAAGGAATGCTTGTTTGTTCTGCTGGTGGCTCCAGCATGGCCTCACGGGTTTTGGTATGCGGATCTTGTCCGGATGGCCTCTTGCCGACCGTGGACTCTTCCGTTAAGACCAGACCTTCTGTCACAAGGTCCTTTTTTCCATCAGGATCTCAAATCCTTAAATTTGAAGGTATGGAGATTGAACGCTTGATTCTTAGTCAAAGAGGTTTCTCTGACTCTGTGATTAATACTATGTTACAGGCTCGTAAATCTGTGTAGGAAGATATATTATTGAGTCTGGAAGACTTACATTTCTTGGTGTCTTTCTCATCTTTTTTCCTGGCATTCTTTTAGAATTCCGAGAATTTTACAGTTTCTTCAGGATGGTTTGGATAAAGGTTTGTCTGCAAGTTCCTTGAATGGACAAATCTCTGCTCTTTCTGTTCTTTTTCACAGAAAGATTGCTAATCTTCCTGATATTCATTGTTTTGTACAAGCTTTGGTTCGTATAAAACCTGTTATTAAGTCAATTTCTCCTCCTTGGAGTTTGAATTTGGTTCTGGGGGCTCTTCAAGCTCCTCCGTTTGAACCTATGCATTCACTGGACATTAAATTACTTTCTTGGAAAGTTGTGTTTCTTTTGGCCATCTCTTCTGCTAGAAGAGTTTCTGAATTATCTGCTCTTTCTTGTGAGTCTCCTTTTCTGATTTTTCATCAGGATAAGGCGGTGTTGCGAACTTCTTTTACATTTTTACCTAAGGTTGTGAATTCTAACAACATTAGTAGAGAAATTGTGGTTCCTCCATTGTGTCCTAATCCTAAGAATTCTAAAGAGAGATCATTGCATTCTTTGGATGTAGTTAGAGCTTTGAAATATTATGTTGAAGCTACTAAGAATTTCCGAAAGACTTCTAGTCTATTTGTTATCTTTTCCAGTTCTAGGAAAGGTCAGAAGGCCTCTGCCATTTCTTTGGCATCTTGGTTGAAATCTTTAATTCATCATGCTTATGTCGAGTCGGGTAAAACTCCGCCTCAAAGGATTACAGCTCATTCTACTAGGTCAGTTTCTACTTCCTGGGCGTTTAGGAATGAAGCTTCGGTTGATCAGATTTGCAAAGCAGCAACTTGGTCTTCTTTGCATACTTTTAGTAAATTCTACCATTTTGATGTGTTTTCTTCTTCTGAAGCAGTTTTTGGTAGAAAAGTACTTCAGGCAGCTGTTTCAGTTTGATTCTTCTGCTTATAATTTCAGTTTTTTTCATTATAAGATTTAAACTTTATTTTGGGTGTGGATTATTTTCAGCGGAATTGGCTGTCTTTATTTTATCCCTCCCTCTCTAGTGACTCTTGCGTGGACGATCCACATCTTGGGTAGTCATTATCCCATACGTCACTAGCTCATGGACTCTTGCTAATTACATGAAAGAAAACATAATTTATGTAAGAACTTACCTGATAAATTCATTTCTTTCATATTAGCAAGAGTCCATGAGGCCCACCCTTTTTTGTGGTGGTTATGATTTTTTTGTATAAAGCACAATTATTCCAATTCCTTATTTTTTTATGCTTTCGCACTTTGTCTTATCACCCCACTTCTTGGCTATGCGTTAAACTGATTTGTGGGTGTGGTGAGGGGTGTATTTATAGGCATTTTGAGGTTTGGGAAACTTTGCCCCTCCTGGTAGGAATGTATATCCCATACGTCACTAGCTCATGGACTCTTGCTAATATGAAAGAAATGAATTTATCAGGTAAGTTCTTACATAAATTATGTTTTTTGTCAATTCTAACTTAGTTCAGAGAAAATTGTGTGATTTCCTAAAAAGGTGGAAGGGCACCAATACTTTCAGCCACATCTGTATGTAGGCTTCAATGTGATCTAACAGCTGACTGAAATATGGCTCAGATGTCCATGTGTAAAACATGCATATCATCATCATTTTAATACTTTTACACCATAAAAAGAAAAAAAAAACTAATAACCTTAAAGGGACAGTCAAGTACAAAAAAAAACTTTCATGATTTAAATAGGGCATGTAATTTTAAACAACTTTCCAATTTACTTTTATCACCAATACCAACTCTTGGTATTCTTAGTTGAAAGATAATTCTAGGATGTACATATGCTAATTTCTTAGACCTTGATCTGAATGCATTTTGACCACTAGAGGGCATTAGTTCATGTGTTTCATATAGATAACATTGAGCTCATGCACGTGAAGTTACCCGGGAGTGAGCACTGATTGGCTAAAATGCAAGTCTGTCAAAAGAACTGAAATAAGGGGGCAGTTTGCAAAGGCTTAGATACAAGATAATCACAGAGGTAAAAAACTGTATTTCTATAACAGTGTTGGTTATGCAAAACTGAGGAATGGGTAATAAAGGGATTATCTTTCTTTTTAAACAACAACATTTTTGGTGTTGACTGTCCCTTTAATTCCATTAATTTATGTTGTGTAAGCAATTCTTAAAGTGATTGTAAACTTTAATTAATTAAAGCCCAGGATAAAAAAATAATCTTAAAAACAGGGGCATTTTAATTCATTAACGTTAACAAAGACGCTTATTTTTTAAAATACTTACCTTTGTGTTATGGTAAACATAACTCTGATCCTCCGCCCCCGCATCTGCTGCTTTCTTTGGCATATGGATGAGGAATGTAGCTTCCTCCAATTGTTGTGTGCCCCACAAGCTGGACACCAATGGGGAAACGTAACGATTGGAGGAAGCTGCATTCGTTATCCATATGCTAAAGAAAGCAGCAGATACGGACGGAGGATCAGGGTTATGTTTACCATAACACAAAGGTATTTTAAAGAATACGCATCTTTGTAAACTTTAATAAATTAAAGTGACCCTGTTTTTAAGATTATTTTTTGATCCTGAGTTTAAATTCACTAAAGTTTATAATCCCTTTAAGTCAGATCACAACTGTTTATTTTAAATTGAGGCATATTCTGTGAGTTATTTAAAAATGCAAGGACTCTGCCACGTTACAGCAGCCCCACACAATAAAGAGGTTAGCTCAAGTTAATACATCCTAGTATACAGTTATATTTATATGATAGGGACCCTAGGCAGTTTTTTCTCATATCTATACTTAATTTTTTTTTTTCTTTAGGCCATAGCATTTTCACAATTATTGGAAGGAACTCAACAGTTTTATTAAATGGTATTTGCTTGCTATAAGTACACATTTACCTCCAGAGAAGATTATTTGCATAAAAATCTAATGATACATATATTGCCTAGAACTTGCCAGAGGGCATAAGCGTAACGAGCCAGATTTATGACCTTTTATTGCACCCAACACATGTTAAAGGCTACAATTGTCACTTGCAGATTCAGACCTTGACATTGTGGTTGGGAATCTTGAGAAACCAATGGCTAAAATCTAAGGTTTTTTTTATGATGTCTAGGACACATAAGTGTTTTTTTTAGGATAATGGGCAGACAAGCTTTGCATTTTGTTTGTTACTTGACATAAAAGGCAATATTATTACACCTAAAATATGGTCAGGATTTTTGACAAGTCTAAAAACAGGGCAGCAAGTAACCCTATGCAGGTAATAGCCAGCAGACACACTATGGGTAATGGCCAGCAGGCACACTATGGGTAATGGCCAGCAGGCACACTATGCGTAATGGCCAGCAGGCACACTATGTGTTATGGCTTGCAGGCACACTATGGCTAATGGCCAGCAGATGCCCTATGGGTAATAGCTAGCAGGCACACTATGTGTAATCCCAGAGAACTTAGATCTTTATCCCAGTGTACTAGTTTTTACAGGTAATAATAACAAACAGCATAAATACACCAATATTCACCATAGATCTTATATTACACATACATTTTTATGTTTATGTTTAGGATTGCTTTCTAGTTACTGTTTATGAGAGTTGTATCAAATGTTGTTAAGTAAAGGACAGTAGTGCAACTTTGCACTTTTTGTTTAAACACATTTTGAGCTAAACTGTATAAATAAATTATGGTATATTATTTCAATGCAACACTTAGAACAGGAAAACATGTTTTAGCGAATCTTAAAACACTAGTTGTAATATAATATTTTGAGGAAACTAACGCCTAGATTTAGAGTTCTGCGTTAGCCGTCAAAACCAGGGTTAGGGGCTCCTAAAGCTGGTTTTGGCCGCCCGCTGGTATTTAGAGTCAGTCATGAAAGGGTCTAACGCTCACTTTGCAGCCGCAACTTTTCCATACCGCAGATCCCCCTACGCCATTTGCATATCCTATCTTTTCAATGGGATCTTTCTAACGCTGGTATTTAGAGTCTTGGCTGAAGTGAGCGTTAGAAATCTAACTACAAGACTCCAGCCGCAGAGAAAAGCCAGGAGTTAAGAGCTTTCTGGGCTAACGACGGTTCATAAAGCTCTTAACTACTGTGCTCTAAAGTACACTAACACCCATAAACTACCTATGTACCCCTAAACCGAGGCCCCCCCACACCGCCGCCACTCTAATAAATTTTTTTAACCCCTAACCTGCCCGACCGCACACCGCCGCAACCTACGTTATCCCTATGTACCCCTAATATGCTGCCCCTAACACCGCCGACCCCTATATTATATTTATTAACCCCTAATCTGCCGCCCCCAATGTCGCCGCCACCTACCTACAATTATTAACCCCTAATCTGCCGACCGGACCTCACCGCTACTATAATAAAGTTATTAACCCCTAAAGCTAAGTCTAAC
Source organism: Bombina bombina (assembly GCF_027579735.1). Lineage (NCBI taxonomy): Eukaryota > Metazoa > Chordata > Amphibia > Anura > Bombinatoridae > Bombina > Bombina bombina. The sequence goes on from NC_069505.1 coordinate 211,178,774, forward strand.
CCTAGCACTAACACCCCCCTAAGTTAAATATAATTTTTATCTAACTAAATAAATTATTTCTTATTAAATAAATTAATCCTATTTAAAGCTAAATACTTACCTGTAAAATAAACCCTAATATAGCTACAATATAAATTATAATTATATTGTAGCTATTTTAGGATTAATATTTATTTTACAGGCAACTTTGTATTTATTTTAACCAGGTACAATAGCTATCAAATAGTTAATAACTATTTAATAGCTACCTAGTTAAAATAATTACAAAATTACCTGTAAAATAAATCCTAACCTAAGTTACAATTAAACCTAACACTACACTATCAATAAATTAATTAAATAAAATACCTACAATTATCTACACTTAAACCTAACACTACACTATCAATAAATTAATTACATACAAATAACTACAAATAAATACAATTAAATAAACTAACTAAAGTACAAAAAATAAAAAAAGAACTAAGTTACAAAAAATAAAAAAATAATTTACAAACATTATAAAAATATTACAACAATTTTAAACTAATTACACCTACTCTAAGCCCCCTAATAAAATAACAAAGCCCCCCAAAATAAAAAAATGCCCTACCCTATTCTAAAATAAAAATTGAAAAGCTCTTTTACCTTACCAGCCCTTAAAAGGGCCTTTTGCGGGGCATGCCCCAAAGAATTCTGCTCTTTTGCCTGTAAAAAAAAACATACAATACCCCCCCCAACATTACAACCCACCACCCACATACCCCTAATCTAATCCAAACCCCCCTTAAATAAACCTAACACTAAGCCCCTGAAGATCTCCCTACCTTATCTTCACCACGCCGGGTATCACCGATCCATCCAGAAGAGGCTCCGAAGTCTTCATCCAAGCCCAAGCGGGGGCTGAAGAGGTCCATCATCGGGCTGAAGAGATCCATCATCCAGCTGAAGTCTTGATCCAAGCGGGGGCTGAAGAGATCCATCATCCGGCTGAAGTCTTGATCCAAGCGGGGGCTGAAGAGATCCATCATCCGGCTGAAGTCTTGATCCAAGCGGGGGCTGAAGAGGTCCATCATCCGGCTGAAGTCTTCTATCAAGCGGCATCTTCAATCTTCTTTCTTCTGGATCCATCTTCATCCCGCCGACGCGGAACATCCATCCTGGCCGACGACTTCCCGACGAATGACGGTTCCTTTAAGGGACGTCATCCAAGATGGCGTCCCTTGAATTCCGATTGGCTGATAGGATTCTATCAGACAATCGGAATTAAGGTAGGAAAATTCTGATTGGCTGATGGAATCAGCTAATCAGATTCAAGTTCAATTCGATTGGCTGATCCAATCAGCCAATCAGATTGAGCTCGCATTCTATTGGCTGATCGGAACAGCCAATAGAATGCGAGCTCAATCTGATTGGCTGATTCCATCAGCCAATCACAATTTTCCTACCTTAATTATGATTGGCTGATAGAATCCTATCAGCCAATCGGAATTCGAGGGACGCCATCTTGGATGACGTCCCTTAAAGGAACCGTCATTCGTCGGGAAGTCATCGGCCAGGATGGATGTTCCGCGTCGGCGGGATGAAGATGGATCCGGAAGAAAGAAGATTGAAGATGCTGCTTGATAGAAGACTTCAGCCGGATGATGGACCTCTTCAGCCCCCGCTTGGATCAAGACTTCAGCCGGATGATGGATCTCTTCAGCCCCCGCTTGAATCAAGACTTCAGCTGGATGATGGATCTCTTCAGCCCCCGCTTGGATCAAGATTTCAGCCAGATGATGGATCTCTTCAGCCCGATGATGGACCTCTTCAGCCCCTGCTTGGGCTTGGATGAAGACTTCGGAGCCTCTTCTGGACGTATCAGTGATACCCGGCGTGGTGAAGATAAGGTAGGGAGATCTTCAGGGGCTTAGTGTTAGGTTTATTTAAGGGGGGTTTAGGTTAGATTAGGGGTATGTGGGTGGTGGGTTGTAATGTTGGGAGGGGTATTGTATGTTTTTTTTACAGGCAAAAGAGCAGAATTCTTTGGGGCATGCCCTGCAAAAGGCCCTTTTAAGGGCTGGTAAGGTAAAAGAGCTTTTCAATTTTTATTTTAGAAAAGGGTAGGGCATTTTTTTATATTGGGGGGCTTTGTTATTTTATTAGGGGGCTTAGAGTAGGTGTAATTATCTTAAAATTGTTGTAATATTTTTATAATGTTTGTAAATAATTTTTTTATTTTTTGTAACTTAGTTCTTTTTTTATTTTTGTACTTTAGTTAGTTTATTTAATTGTATTTATTTGTAGGTATTTGTATGTAATTAATTTATTGATAGTGTAGTGTTAGGTTTAATTGTAGATAATTGTAGGTATTTTATTTAATTAATTTATTGATAGTGTAGTGTTAGGTTTAATTGTAACTTAGGTTAGGATTTATTTTACAGGTAATTTTGTAATTATTTTAACTAGGTAGCTATTAAATAGTTATTAACTATTTAATAGCTATGGTACCTGGTTAAAATAAATACAAAGTTGCCTGTAAAATAAATATCAATCCTAAAATAGCTACTAGCTAATTAGGGGTTAATACTTGAAGTTAGGTGTCAGTGATGTTAGGGAGGGCAGATTAGGGGTTAATACTATTATAGGGTTATTGAGGCGGGAGTGAGGCGGATTAGGGGTTAATAACTTTATTATAGTAGCAGTGAAGTCCGGTTGGCAGATTAGGGGTTAATAATTGTAGGTAGGTGGCGGCGACGTTGGGGGCGGCAGATTAGGGGTTAATAAATATAATATAGCGGTCGGCGGTGTTAGGGGCAGCAGATTAGGGATACATAGGGATAACGTAGGTTGCGGCGGTGTACGGAGCGGCAGATTAGGGGTTAATAGTATAATGCAGGGGTCAGCAATAGCGGGGGCGGCAGATTAGGGGTTAATAAGTGTAAGGTTAGGGGTGTTTAGACTCGGGGTACATGTTAGGGTGTTAGGTGCAGACTTAGAAACTGTTTCCCCATAGGAAACAATGGGGCTGCGTTAGGAGCTGAACGCTGCTTTTTTGCAGGTGTTAGATTTTTTTCCAGCTCAAACTGCCCCATTGTTTCCTATGGGGGAATCATGCACGAGCACGTTTTTGAAGCTGGCTGCATCCGTAAGCACTGCTGGTATTTAGAGTTGCAGTGGCGGTAAATATGCCTATACGCTCCCTTTTTGGAGCCTAACGCAGCCCTTCTGTGAACTCTAGATACCAGCGGTATTTAAAAGGTGAGGGGGAAAAAAAGCACGCGTAGCTAACGCACCCCTTTGGTCGCAGAACTCTAAATCTAGCCGTAGGTTTTTTCCTTTGAAGGATTTATGTTGACACTTTTGTGGCTTAATGTTTTGAAATGTTTGTTTATACTTTTATTCAAATGTTTGTTTATTCCCTCATTCATCTGTTCCCTTACATTCAAAGATATGTGTAAATGCCCTCCATACATCACCATGTCTATCCAATTGTATTAGTATTGCTTCAAACAAGAGTGTTGACACTTTAAAATAATTAACTAACTAATTGCTTGCCAGATGGCTGCTTGGCAGCCTCTTTTTAAAGGTTGCAGACATGCTAATCTCTAGGTCTATGAATACAGCACACAGCCGAAACGTGTAAGACCTGTCTGCTGGTCTTATTCCTGTATGTTGGATTTTAATTATTGAAAATAAAAATTACGTTTTATGGCATCTTGGGACTCTTACCGGATCATTTTCTTTTTGTTTTATATGGACACTATGTGTAATGGCTACCAGGCACACTATGGGTAATGGCAAGCAGAAACACTATGGGTAATAGCTAGCAGGCACACTATGTGTAATGGCTAGCATCCACACTATGGTTAATGTCCAGTAGGCACACTATGGGTAATGGCCAGCAGATGCACTATGGGAAATGGCCAGCAGACGCACTATGGGTAATGGCCAGCAGGCACACTATGTGTAATGGCCAGCAGGCCCGCTATGGGTAATGGCCAGCAGGCACACTATGGGTAATGGCCAGCAGGCACACTATGGGTAATGGCTAGCAGGCACACTATGGGTAAAGTACACTAACACCCATAAACTACCTATGTACCCCTAAACCGAGGCCCCCCCCCCACACCGCCGCCACTCTAATAAAAAATTTTAACCCCTAATCTGCCGACCGCACACCGGCGCAACCTACTTTATCCCTATGTACCCCTAATATGCTGCCCCTAACACCGCCCACCCCTTTATTATATTTATTAACCCCTAATCTGCCGCGCCCAACGTCGCCGCCACCTACCTACAATTATTAACCCCTAATCTGCCGACCGGACCTCACCGCTACTATAATAAAGTTATTAACCCCTAAAGCTAAGTCTAACCCTAGCACTAACACCCCCCTAAGTTAAATATAATTTTTATCTAACTAAATAAATTATTTCTTATTAAATAAATTAATCCTATTTAAAGCTAAATACTTACCTGTAAAATAAACCCTAATATAGCTACAATATAAATAATAATTATATTGTAGCTATTTTAGGATTAATATTTATTTTACAGGCAACTTTGTATTTATTTTAACCAGGTACAATAGCTATCAAATAGTTAATAACTATTTAATAGCTACCTAGTTAAAATAATTACAAAATTACCTGTAAAATAAATCCTAACCTAAGTTACAATTAAACCTAACACTGCACTATCAATAAATTAATTAAATAAAAAACCTACAATTATCTACACTTAAACCTAACACTACACTATCAATAAATTAATTACATACAAATACCTACAAATAAATACAATTAAATAAACTAACTAAAGTACAAAAAATAAAAAAAGAACTGTTACAAAAAATAAAAAAATAATTTACAAACATTATAAAAATATTACAACAATTTTAAACTAATTACACCTACTCTAAGCCCCCTAATAAAATAACAAAGCCCCCCAAAATAAAAAAATGCCCTACCCTATTCTAAAATAAAAATTGAAAAGCTCTTTTACCTTACCAGCCCTTAAAAGGGCCTTTTGCGGGGCATGCCCCAAAGAATTCTGCTCTTTTGCCTGTAAAAAAAAACATACAATACCCCCCCAACATTACAACCCACCACCCACATACCCCTAATCTAATCCAAACCCCCCTTAAATAAACCTAACACTAAGCCCCTGAAGATCTCCCTACCTTATCTTCACCACGCCGGGTATCATCGATCCGTCCAGAAGAGGCTCCGAAGTCTTCATCCAAGCCCAAGCGGGGGCTGAAGAGGTCCATCATCGGGCTGAAGAGATCCATCATCCAGCTGAAGTCTTGATCCAAGCGGGGGCTGAAGAGATCCATCATCCGGCTGAAGTCTTGATCCAAGCGGGGGCTGAAGAGATCCATCATCCGGCTGAAGTCTTGATCCAAGCGGGGGCTGAAGAGGTCCATCATCCGGCTGAAGTCTTCTATCAAGCGGCATCTTCAATCTTCTTTCTTCTGGATCCATCTTCATCCCGCCGACGCGGAACATCCATCCTGGCCGACGACTTCCCGACGAATGACGGTTCCTTTAAGGGACGTCATCCAAGATGGCGTCCCTTGAATTCCGATTGGCTGATAGGATTCTATCAGACAATCGGAATTAAGGTAGGAAAATTCTGATTGGCTGATGGAATCAGCTAATCAGATTCAAGTTCAATCCGATTGGCTGATCCAATCAGCCAATCAGATTGAGCTTGCATTCTATTGGCTGATCGGAACAGCTAATAGAATGCAAGCTCAATCTGATTGGCTGATTCCATCAGCCAATCACAATTTTCCTACCTTAATTCTGATTGGCTGATAGAATCCTATCAGCCAATCAGAATTCGAGGGACGCCATCTTGGATGACGTCCCTTAAAGGAACCGTCATTCGTCGGGAAGTCATCGGCCAGGATGGATGTTCCGCGTCGGCGGGATGAAGATGGATCCGGAAGAAAGAAGATTGAAGATGCCGCTTGATAGAAGACTTCAGCCGGATGATGGACCTCTTCAGCCCCCGCTTGGATCAAGACTTCAGCCGGATGATGGATCTCTTCAGCCCCCGCTTGGATTAAGACTTCAGCTGGATAATGGATCTCTTCAGCCCCCGCTTGGATCAAGATTTCAGCCAGATGATGGATCTCTTCAGCCCGATGATGGACCTCTTCAGCCCCTGCTTGGGCTTGGATGAAGACTTCGGAGCCTCTTCTGGACGGATCAGTGATACCCGGCGTGGTGAAGATAAGGTAGGGAGATCTTCAGGAGCTTTGTGTTAGGTTTATTTAAGGGGGGTTTGGGTTAGATTAGGGGTATGTGGGTGGTGGGTTGTAATGTTGGGGGGGTATTGTATGTTTTTTTTACAGGCAAAAGAGCAGAATTCTTTGGGGCATGCCCTGCAAAAGGCCCTTTTAAGGGCTGGTAAGGTAAAAGAGCTTTTCAATTTTTATTTTAGAAAAGGGTAGGGCATTTTTTTATTTTGGGGGGCTTTGTTATTTTATTAGGGGGCTTAGAGTAGGTGTAATTAGCTTAAAATTGTTGTAATATTTTTATAATGTTTGTAAATTATTTTTTTATTTTTTGTAACTTAGTTCTTTTTTTATTTTTGTACTTTAGTTAGTTTATTTAATTGTATTTATTTGTAGGTATTTGTATGTAATTAATTTATTGATAGTGTAGTGTTAGGTTTAATTGTAGATAATTGTAGGTATTTTATTTCATTAATTTATTGATAGTGTAGTATTAGGTTTAATTGTAACTTAGGTTAGGATTTATTTTACAGGTAATTTTGTAATTATTTTAACTAGGTAGCTATTAAATAGTTATTAACTATTTAATAGCTATGGTACCTGGTTAAAATAAATACAAAGTTGCCTGTAAAATAAATATCAATCCTAAAATAGCTACTAGCTAATTAGGGGTTAATACTTGAAGTTAGGTGTCGGTGATGTTAGGGAGGGCAGATTAGGGGTTAATACTATTTATTATAGGGTTATTGAGGCGGGAGTGAGGTGGATTAGGGGTTAATAACTTTATTATAGTAGCAGTGAAGTCCGGTTGGCAGATTAGGGGTTAATAATTGTAGGTAGGTGGCAGCGACGTTGGGGGCGGCAGATTAGGGGTTAATAAATATAATATAGGGGTCGGCGGTGTTAGGGGCAGCAGATTAGGGATACATAGGGATAACGTAGGTTGCGGCGGTGTACGGAGCGGCAGATTAGGGGTTAATAGTATAATGCAGGGGTCAGCAATAGCGGGGGCGGCAGATTAGGGGTTAATAAGTGTAAGGTTAGGGGTGTTTAGACTCGGGGTACATGTTAGGGTGTTAGGTGCAGACTTAGAAACTGTTTCCCCATAGGAAACAATGGGGCTGCGTTAGGAGCTGAACGCTGCTTTTTTGCAGGTGTTAGATTTTTTTCCAGCTCAAACTGCCCCATTGTTTCTTATGGGGGAATCGTGCACGAGCACGTTTTTGAAGCTGGCTGCATCTGTAAGCACTGCTGGTATTTAGAGTTGCAGTGGCGGTAAATATGCCTATACGCTCCCTTTTTGGAGCCTAACGCAGCCCTTCTGTGAACTCTAGATACCAGCGGTATTTAAAAGGTGAGGGGGAAAAAAAGCATGCGTAGCTAACGCACCCCTTTGGCCGCAGAACTCTAAATCTAGCCATAGGTTTTTTCCTTTGAAGGATTTATGTTGACACTTTTGTGGCTTAATGTTTTGAAATGTTTGTTTATACTTTTATTCAAATGTTTGTTTATTCCCTCATTCATCTGTTCCCTTACATTCAAAGATATGTGTAAATGCCCTCCATACATCACCATGTCTATCCAATTGTATTAGTATTGCTTCAAACAAGAGTGTTGACACTTTAAAATAATTAACTAACTAATTGCTTGCCAGATGGCTGCTTGGCAGCCTCTTTTTAAAGGTTGCAGACATGCTAATCTCTAGGTCTATGAATACAGCACACAGCCGAAACGTGTAAGACCTGTCTGCTGGTCTTATTCCTGTATGTTGGATTTTAATTATTGAAAATAAAAATTACGTTTTATGGCATCTTGGGACTCTTACCGGATCATTTTCTTTTTGTTTTATATGGACACTATGTGTAATGGCTACCAGGCACACTATGGGTAATGGCAAGCAGAAACACTATGGGTAATAGCTAGCAGGCACACTATGTGTAATGGCTAGCATCCACACTATGGTTAATGTCCAGTAGGCACACTATGGGTAATGGCCAGCAGATGCACTATGGGAAATGGCCAGCAGACGCACTATGGGTAATGGCCAGCAGGCACACTATGTGTAATGGCCAGCAGGCACACTATGGGTAATGGCCAGCAGGCACACTATGGGTAATGGCTAGCAGGCACACTATGGGTAATGGCCAGCAGATGCACTATGGGTAATAGCTAGCAGGCACACTATGTGTAATGGCTAGCAGGCACACTATGGGTAATGGCCAGCAGACACACTATGGGTAATAGCTAGCAGGCACAGTATGTGTAATGGCTAGCATCCACACTATGGTTAATGGCCAGCAGGTGCACTATGGGAAATGGCCAGCAGGTGCACTATGGGTAATGGCCAGCAGGCACACTATGGGTAATGGCTAGCAGGCACACTATGGGTAATGGCCAGCAGACACACTATGTATAATAGTTTGCAGGCACACTATGGGTAATGGCCAGCAGACGCACTATTTGTAATGGCCAGCAGACGCACTATGGGTAATGGCCAGCAGGCACACTATGTGTAATGGCTAGCAGGCACACTATGGGTAATGGCCAGCAGGCACACTATGGGTAATGGCCAGCAGGCGCACTATAGGAAATGGCCAGCAGGCACACTATGGGAAATGGCCAACAGACACACTATGGGTAATGGCCAGCAGGCACACTATGTGTAATGGCTAGCAGGCACACTATGGGTAATGGCCAGCAGGCACACTATGGGTAATGGCCAGCAGGCGCACTATGGGAAATGGCCAGCAGACGCACTATGGGTAATGGCCAGCAGGCACACTATGTGTAATGGCTAGCAGGCACACTATGGGTAATGGCCAGCAGACACACTATGGGTAATGGCCAGCTGACGCACTATGGGTAATAGCTAGCAGGGTCATTAACTGAAAAGTTTAGAGGGACCAATAGTAAAAATCCACTATATGGTGGATGCACACGCTTGTGTGCCCTGTAGTGGTGCTACCCCTCACTCCCAGTTAGATGTAAAGTTCTATATTTAGCTTACCCCGCTCCTGGATGGGATTTTTCCATTCTCTGTAGCTGTGTAGCTGTATGCTGCAGTGTAGAGAAATATCGGATAACCAAGGTCCGCGGCTTGTATGCCTGTCTCTCACCTATGCCAGCGTGTTCAACTGAGAAAACAGCGTCTCAGCCATAGAGATCCTCCTCCTTGTGCAGTATGTGTCACACGCTCTCACGCTCAGAGTAGCATTGACGACATGGGGAGGAGTCAAGCCTAACATACAGGGGATGCATGGAGCTCTGTTTGAGTAATCCAACCGGCTGGATACATTTTCAGAAAATAAAGAGATGTTGGATTCCTCTTGCAAAAGATAAAAACGATGCTTTATTACTCAATATTTAAAACACATACGGAAGCTCAAAAAACTGACAAACAGCAGGCGCAGCACCAGGGCTTACACATTTCGGCTGGTTAGCCGTAATCATAGCCAATGGGTGCTGTGCCTTACAGGTAATTTAAGACACATGCAAAGTTCTGATTGGCAATAAAATCAAAGAAACACCCACTATGTTAAACCTCAATGTAGCCCGCACATAATAGAGAACATGTTTTGAAATTTGTCATAAAAAAACAATTTGACTTAAGAAATATAAATATAATGCAATTAATAAATATAAATATACACTATGCACAATTTAATGTATACAGTGGAAAGAAAAGGGGAATCAAAATTAACTGATATGTCAATTCATTTCTGACTATCTAATAAAACCCTGGAATACATATAAAAAGTTCTTATATTAGGTATTCATGGATACAAACAAAAGAACGAAATAGAAAATGGAAAATAATATATATTCCAACATAACATATAAATTAATAAATAAATAAATGCCAATTTGTTGAATATGTCTATCTATTTATGCAGGGATGAAATAGAAATAGAAATAGTAACTATGAATATGCATGTACCCAATAGAGGGGGGCAAAAAGGGAAATGGAAGGGAGGGGGAGGGGGGAGGTAGGAAGGGAGGAAGAGGGGGAAAGGGAAAGTACAGGGGGTCTGTGAGGGGAATAGAAAGTTGTATCTATTCCCAATAATTAATCAAATCGAATTTAGAATTTAGACCGTTGGGTATTCTGGTGTCCAATTTGAACATACAGTAAACCTCCCTCTTAGCTAATAGCTGATCTAGATTGCCACCTCTATTTGGTAGTACCACTTTTTCTATTTCACACCATCTGAAAGTATTCAAATTACCTTCATGTTTGCCGTTAAAGTGCTGCACCAAAGGTATATTTGCCTTTCCCACATTAAAGGTGGATAAGTGTTCCCTTATTCTTGATTTCATATCTCTGGATGTAAGACCTACATACTGTAAATTACACTGTATGCAGGTAATGAGATAGATCATATTGCTGGCAGTACAGTTGAGGCATGCCTGGATGTCAAAACTTTGACCAGTGACTGAAGAAGCAAAGTTCTTAGTAATTTGTACATAGTCACATGGTTTGCAGCGTCTGCTGCCACATTTATAGATACCGACATGTCTCAACCAGGAGCTATTACTGCTCTTAATCTGTTTAAGTTCCATGGGTGCCAAAACTCCACCTAGAGTTCTACTTTTCTTATAAGAGCACTTAATGCCCATTCCCACGGTCTCCACCAATCTCTCATCTGCCGCTAAAAGGGGAAAATGTCTCTTGACTATCCCACATACCTTCTGGTATTGGGCACTGTGCTCTGTTACAAAGTGTACCCCCTGAGATATTCTGGGGGCTATTATCTTTGATTTTTCTTGTAACAAGACCTTTCTTTCAGTGTGTTCCACTATCTTCCTAGCTCTCATTATGTCATGATTCGTGTATTTCCTCTCCCTCAATCTATCTGTGAGAAATTTAACTTCCCTCTCAAAGTCAGCTTGACTAGAACAGTTTCTTTTTATTCTAGTATGTTGCCCTTTTGCAACTGCAAATCTGATTTGTTTCGGATGGCTACTGTTGCCATGCAACAAAGTGTTGCCTGATATCGGCTTGCAACACACACTCATAGATACGTTGTATCCATCGACTCCTTTTAAGGTTAGATCTAATAAAATAATTTGTGCACAATTAATTTCAAATGTGAAACGCAAACCCATATCATTAGAGTTTAGATATTGTAAAAACGATGGAACTTCTGCTGGATCTCCAGACCACATGAACAGGAGGTCATCAATATACCTCCTGTTTTCATCCCCAAAGATGTGGCACAGCTCCCAATAACCCAAGTACAGGTTGGCATAGGATGGGGCAAACTTTGCCCCCATAGCTGTGCTGCATCTCTGGAGATAGAATTCCCCCTCAAACTTTAAAAAATTGTGGGTGAGAAGAAATTCAACTCTAACAACATATGTCTGAAAGGCAGGGGACAAATCACTGAAAAAGAAAGAAATCGCTTGCATACCCTTGTTATGTGGTATGGACGAGTGTAAAGCAACAGCATCCACTGTAAGCCAGACATATCCTTTATTCCATTTGAAACCATCAAGAATATTAATCACATGTTTAGTGTCTCTGATATAAGACACTAATGAAAGCACCATAGGCTGTAAAATAGAGTCTACCCATTGTGAGAGGTGTTCCAATAAGGAATCTATCCCACTCACAATGGGCCTACCCTGAACATTGTCAATACTCTTATGGACCTTTGGAAGATGGTGGAACCAGGGGGTCCTGGGAAATTTGACATCCAGATAATAATAATTATTTGACATCCCCCCTCCCCCTCCCTTCCATTTCCCTTTTTGTCCCCCCCCCACCCCCCCTCTCTATTGGGTACATGTATATTCATAGTTACCATTTCTATTTCTATTTCATCCCTGCATAAATAGATAGACATATTCAACAAATTGGCATTTATTTATTTATTAATTTATATGTTATGTTGGAATATATATTATTTTCCATTTTCTATTTCATTCTTTTGTTTGTATCCATGAATACCTAATATAAGAACTTTTTATATGAATTCCAGGGTTTTATTAGATAGTCAGAAATGAATTGACATATCAGTTAATTTTGATTCCCCTTTTCTTTCCACTGTATATATTAAATTGTGCATGGTGTATATTTATATTTATTAATTGCATTTTATTTATATTTCTTAAGTCAAATTGGTTTTTGATGACAAATTTCAAAACATGTTCTCTATTATGTGCGGGCTACATTTAGGTTTAACATAGTGGGCGTTTCTTTGATTTTATTGCCAATCAGAACTTTGCATGTGTCTTAAATTACCTGTAAGGCACAGCACCAATAGGCTATGATTACGGCTAACCAGCCGAAAAGCGTAAGCCCTGGTGCTGCACCTGCTGTGTGTCAGTTTTTTGAGCTTCCGTATGTGTTTTAAATAATGAGTAATAAAGCATTGTTTTTATCTATTGCAAGAGGAATCCAACATCTCTTTATTTTCTAATAGCTAGCAGGCACACTATGGGTAATGGCCAGCAGACACACTACAGGGAGTGCAGAATTATTAGGCAAATGAGTATTTTGACCACATCATCCTCTTTATGCATGTTGTCTTACTCCAAGCTGTATAGGCTCGAAAGCCTACTACCAATTAAGCATATTAGGTGATGTGCATCTCTGTAATGAGAAGGGGTGTGGTCTAATGACATCAACACCCTATATCAGGTGTACATAATTATTAAGCAACTTCCTTTCCTTTGGCAAAATGGGTCAAAAGAAGGACTTGACAGGTTCAGAAAAGTCAAAAATAGTGAGATATCTTGCAGAGGGATGCAGCACTCTTAAAATTGCAAAGCTTCTGAAGCGTGATCATCGAACAATCAAGCGTTTCATTCAAAATAGTCAACAGGGTCGCAAGAAGCGTGTGGAAAAACCAAGGCGCAAAATAACTGCCCATGAACTGAGAAAAGTCAAGCGTGCAGCTGCCAAGATGCCACTTGCCACCAGTTTGGCCATATTTCAGAGCTGCAACATCACTGGAGTGCCCAAAAGCACAAGGTGTGCAATACTCAGAGACATGGCCAAGGTAAGAAAGGCTGAAAGACGACCACCACTGAACAAGACACACAAGCTGAAACCTCAAGACTGGGCCAAGAAATATCTCAAGACTGATTTTTCTAAGGTTTTATGGACTGATGAAATGAGAGTGAGTCTTGATGGGCCAGATGAATGGGCCCGTGGCTGGATTGGTAAAGGGCAGAGAGCTCCAGTCCGACTCAGATGCCAGCAAGGTGGATGTGGAGTACTGGTTTGGGCTGGTATCATCGAAGATGAGCTTGTGGGGCCTTTTCGGGTTGAGGATGGAGTCAAGCTCAACTCCCAGTCCTACTGCCAGTTTCTGGAAGACACCTTCTTCAAGCAGTGGTACAGGAAGAAGTCTGTATCCTTCAAGAAAAACATGATTTTCATGCAGGACAATGCTCCATCACACGCGTCCAAGTACTCCACAGCGCGGCTGGCAAGAAAGGGTATAAAAGAAGAAAATCTAATGACATGGCCTCCTTGTTCACCTGATCTGAACCCCATTGAGAACCTGTGGTCCATCATCAAATGTGAGATTTACAAGGAGGGAAAACAGTAAAACTCTCTGAACAGTGTCTGGGAGGCTGTGGTTGCTGCTGCACGCAATGTTGATGGTGAACAGATCAAAACACTGACAGAATCCATGGATGGCAGGCGTTTGAGTGTCCTTGCAAAGAAATGTGGCTATATTGGTCACTGATTTGTTTTTGTTTTGTTTTTGAATGTCAGAAATGTATATTTGTGAATGTTGAGATGTTATATTGGTTTCACTGGTAAAAATAAATAATTGAAATGGGTATATATTTGTTTTTTGTTAAGTTGCCTAATAATTATGCACAGTAAATAGTCACCTGCACACACAGATATCCCCCTAAAATAGCTAAAACTAAAAACAAACTAAAAACGACTTCCAAAACTATTCAGCTTTGATATTAATGAGTTTTTTGGGTTCATTGAGAACATGGTTGTTGTTCAATAATAAAATGAATCCTCAAAAATACAACTTGCCTAATAATTCTGCACTCCCTGTATGGGTAATAGTTAGCAGGCACACTATGTGTAATGGCTAGCATCCACACTATGGTTATTGGCCAGCAGGCACACTATGGGTAATGGCCAGCAGGCACACTATGGGAAATGGCCAGCAAGCACACTATGTGTAATGGCTGGCATCCACACTGTGGTTAATGGCCAGCAGGCACACTATGGGTAATGGCCAGCAGGGACACTATGGGTAATGGCCAGCAGGGACACTTTGGGTAATGGCCAGCAGGCCCACTATGGGAAATGGCCAGCAGGCACACTATGTGTAATGGTTTGTAGGCACACTATGGGTAATGGTCAGCAGGCACACTATGGGAAATAGCCAGCCTTTTTACCCTGTTTCCCTTCTAAAAAAGTGGTTTCTTGGCTGCTACCCTTCCACAAAGACAATTCCTGATCAAGCTTCTTTGGTAGAAGGGTCAACTTGGCATCCCGATGAAGCTGCCAGATGCTGAGCCAGGTCCTTGCTGGACTTCTTCTTTCAAAGACGAAACTCTGAGAAACTTCTCATCAGATTTTGAAAGTTTTTTTGTCCTTGACCTCTCCCGAGTCTTCAAATTTCTTTATAACTGCTTGAATACCACTTCTTTGAGAGAGGCCTTGCTGATTCGAAAATATGGTTTTATGTCTGTCAAATACTGTGATCTTTGGCATTTTGAATGGAATGATATCATTGAAAGATGATCTTATTAGCAATCTACCAATCAATTAAACTCATACCACATGTGTATGTAACGCTCAAGCATGTCATCCACAAACCTGGTGTAATAGACCTTTTCCACAGCAGTCATTTTGACATGAAATAGTAGGACAAATACAAGTGTTATTAATGACATTAATCAGGTTTCCATTCCATTTAGGTTTACAAGAGCCAATTGCTCAAGTGTAAGGGGAGGTCCCTTTCTGTTTTTTAATACTGCACACAAATATCCTGTATTTTCTGGTTGTATTCTAATAAAGAGACACAGAAATAATTATATATGGTCATAATGCAATTGCTAAAATAACAAACCTAATGGTGGCCTAAGACATATGCATAGTACTATATATATATATATATATATATATATAGAGAGAGAGAGAGAGAGAGAGAGAGAGAGAGAGAGAGAGAGAGATAGATAGATAGATAGATAGATAGATAGATAGATAGATAGATAGATAGATAGATAGATAGATAGATAGCTATTCAGGGCCAGTCTAAGGCCTTTAGGTGCCCTGTGTGAAAAATCTTCACAGCGCCCCTGTCAGGGTTCCAGGAATCAGATAGACGAGAAGTGCAAAAATAATCACACTTTTATTAATAACAAAAAATAATAAAAAGTCCACAAGTCAAATAACAAGCCAGGAGTCAAAACCAGAGCTGGTAGTCAGACGAGCCGAGTCAGGAGCCAAAGCGAATAGTCAGACGAGCCGGAATCAGGAACAAGGAAAACAGCAGAGTCAGGAACAAGCCAGGGATCAGGAACAAGGAAGGATGTCAGACAGTCAGGTAATACACAGGAACTCTCACAAACAGGTCTGAGACAATGCAAAGGCAAAGCCTACTGAACAGAGGCCCTTTAAATAATAAGTGATGACATCACAATTCTGAGACTGCATCCTGTCTCACACAGATGATGCACACCAGTCTGGCCATAAAAGGAAGTGCAGGAAATGAGCAGCATCCCCCACAATGCACCTTAGTCAGCAAGAGAGGTGAGTAAAATGGCTGCCAGCAGCACATGGCAAACAGGGAAAAACCCTGACAGTACCCTACCCTCAACGACCCCTCCCCCGCGGGAGGACAAAAGGCTTATTAGGGAAATGGGCATGGAAGGCACGGAGGAGGGCAGGAGCATGAACATCAGAGGAGGGAACCCAAGATTGCTCCTCTGGACCGTAGCCCCTCCAGTGAACCAAATACTGTACACAGCCCCTGGACATTCGAGAGTCAATAATGCTGCCGACCTCATACTCCTCATGGTTGTCAAGAAAGATAGGATGGGGACAAGGCAACACAGTGGTAAACCGATTACAAACCAATAGTTTCAAGATTGAGACATGAAAAACATTGGAGATGCGCATTGCAGGAGGAAGGTCAAGAGCGTAGGCCACAGGATTGACCTGTCAGAGTATTCGAAAATGACCAACATAATGGGGAGCCAGTTTATTGGAAGGCACACGAGGGTTCAAGTTGCGGGAGGACAGCCAAACTCTCTCACCAAGCTGGTAGGAAGGCGCGGGCAGATGCCTACGATCATCCTGGAACTTTTGGCACTGCATAGAACGATGAAGGCAATCCTGAATCTGCACCCACGTGGAACAGAGTTGCCGGAGATTCCCCTCCAAAGCCGGAATACCCTGAGACATGAATGAATCGGGCAACAAGGTTGGTTGAAACCCATAATTCGCCATTAACGGGGATAACTTGGAGGAAGCATTAATAGCACTATTACGAGCAAACTCTGCCCAAGGTAACAGTTCAGACCAATTATTGTGGTGATCTGAGACATAGCAACGGAGGAACTGTTCCAGATCTTGATTAGACCGTTCCGCAGCCCCATTGGATTGAGGGTTATATACCAAGGAGAAGGAAAGCTGGATCCCCATTTGCGCACAAAAGGAACGCCAAAATCTGGAGACAAACTGGCTACCCCGGTCCGACACTATCTTCTTGGGTAACCCATGTAAATGGAAGACCTCCCAGGCAAAAATTGAAGCAAGCTCCTGAGCGGTAGGCAACTTCATCAAGGGAATGCAATGTGACATTTTAGAAAAACGGTCAACCACCATAAGGATAACAGTATTGCCATTGGAAACAGGGAGCTCGACAATGAAGTCCATGGAAAGATGTGTCCAAGGATGCTCACCATTAGCAATAGGTTGAAGAAGACCCACAGGAAGATGTCGAGGAGTCTTATTCTGTGCACAAACTGAACAGGAGGCAACATACGCAGCAACATCAGAACGAAGACTTGGCCACCAGAATTTTCGAGTGACAGACCAAATCATTTGGTTCTTGCCTGGGTGACCTGCGGCTTTAGGATAGTGGTAAGTGTGCAAAAGTTTAGTTCGAAGATTCTCAGGAACAAAACACTTACCACTAGGTTTCTCAGGAGGTGCATTGGTTTGTGCAGCCAGGATCTCCTCCCCCAAGGGAGAAGTCCAATTAGTACGTATGGTAGCTAAAACATGGTCCGGAGGTATAACAGGAGTAGGTACAGACTCCTCCTTGGACAGAGGCGAAAATTGTCGAGAGAGGGCATCAGCCCTAACATTCTTACTACCAGGCAGGTAGGAGACCACATAATTAAACCGAGACAAAAATAGCGCCCATCTGGCCTGTCAAGGCGACAATCGTTTTGCTTCAGATAGATAAGTTAAATTCTTGTGGTCAGTAAGAATGAGCACTGGCACGCTAGTACCCTCGAGAAGATGCCTCCATTCCTTGAGTGCCAAAATTATGGCCAGTAATTCCCTGTCACCAATTTCATAATTGCACTCCGCTGGAGACAATTTCTTAGAGAAGAAACCACACAAATGCAAGGAACCGTCAGGCGTAGGACATTGAGACAAGAGGGCACCTACTCCAGTCTCAGATGCATCGACCTCAAGAACGAAAGGCAGGACAGGGTTAGGATGAGCCAGAACTGGAGCGGCAACAAAGGCAGTCTTAAGACTATCAAAGGCCTTAATGGCAGTAGGTGACCAATGGAGTGGATCATTCTCTTTACGGGTCATGTCTGTGATAGGTTTGACCAAGGAAGAAAAGTTTTTAATAAACTTTCTATAGTAATTGGCGAACCCCAAAAAACATTGAATAGACCGAAGACCAACTGGGCGAGGCCACTGCAGAACTGCAGATAACTTGTCAGGATCCATGGAGAACCCTGCAACGGAGATAACATAACCTAGGAAGGTTACTTGAGTCTGATGGAACTCACATTTCTCGAGTTTACAAAACAGGCCGTTCTCACATAGTCTCTGAAGAACCCGTGTAACATCAGAACGATGAGCCTCAAGTGTGGGTGAGTGTATGAGGATGTCGTCTAAGTACACCACAACACACTGTTGCAACATATCTCGTAGGACATCATTAATAAATTCCTGGAAAACAGCAGGAGCATTACTTAGGCCAAAGGGCATCACAAGATACTCATAATGCCCGCTCCTGGTGTGAAATGCTGTTTTCCATTCGTGGCCCTCCTTGATCGTAATGAGATTGTAGACTCCTCCCAAATCAAGTTTAGTAAAGACCTTAGCTCCCTTGAGGCAGTCAAAGTGTTCCATAATGAGCGGAATAGGGTAAGCATTCTTAATGGTAAGACGATTAAGACAACTATAATCGATGCATGGTCTTAACTCGCCACCCTTTTTCTTCACAAAGAAGAAGCCAGCCCCTGCAGGAGAGCAGGATTTGTGGATGATCCCCAGCGACAGAGCATCGGTAATATACTCCTCCAGATACCGAAGAAGTGCACAAGACTTTAACTGGCTTCCGAAGACAAGTGGAAATACATTGCAGGGACCACGACAAAATTTCCAACCTGCGCCAGTCGAGACTGGGATTGTGCTTTTGGAGCCAGGGATAACCCAGAACAACCGGAAAATGCAGAGAGAGTTTATCACTTGGAACTGGAGGGTTTCAAAATGGAGAGCCCCAAAAGCCATGGACAACGGAGCAGTTTCGTGAGTAACGAGTTCGGGCTGAAGGGGCCTGCCATCAATGGCCTCAATAGCAAGCGGAACGGACCAAGGCAAAACAGGAATGGAGTGCTTTGATACAAAAGCACTGTCAATGAAATAGCCCGCAGCACAGGAGTCAACAAGAGCCTGGGTGACTATGAAGGAGTCCACCCAGGAAAGGACAACCGTGACCAAAGGTTTCTCCTTAAGCGGTTCCAGGGACGAGGATAAACCACCCAAGGTCTGCCCCCTGACAGGACCTTAGGTGTGAGCGTTTCCCGGCCGTGTAGGACAAGACTTCAAAAGGTGTCCCTGTAACCCACAATAGAGGCAGAGCCCCTCCCACCCAAGCGTACGGAACTGAATAGCATACTGAGCAACAGATCTTGTACCTTGCTGAATGGACATGAGTCGTTAAGCAACAGAGGAGGAGCGAGCCAGAACATCAAATACCCTTCGAAAGGAGTCACAAATTCAGGGTAATTAGAAATCACAGGTTTATTAGTCTCCCACAAGGGATTAGCCCAGGCAAGAGCTGTGTCAGAGAGTAACGAGATGAGAAATCCCACCTTAGCTATGTCAGAGGGAAACGCCTGAGGTAACATCTCAAAGTAAATGCCCAGCTGGTTCAAAAACCCTCTGCACTGAATAGGATTGCCTCCATATCGCTGAGGTAGAGGTGCAGAACCGGACATGCTTCTGGTAGGACTAGGTGCAGCAGCGGAAACAGGAGCAGCCATAACTTGTGGGACATTTGGCCCAAATGTGCAGTGCGAGTCAGCAGGGTTTGCAGGGCTAGTGCAAATTGATCCAAGCGGTGATCCTGTTCATCCATCCTGTAAATGATGGCAGGTAAAGGTGGATTATTAGCACCATCAGGATTCATGGCCTTTGCGTAATGTCAGGGTGCCAGGAATCAGACTGAGACGAGAAGTGCAAAAATAATCACACCTTTATTAATAACAAAAAATAATAAAAAGTCCACAAGTCGGGGGGGCGGAGCCTGGCTGTGCAGGACAATGGCCGCAATTGTGTAGAGCTCCTGAGCCAAAGGCTAGTCTACTATATCTAAATGCCCACAATTGAGCTACAAATTTCATAAATACCCTTCCTGAACCGAGGGGGACACATCTATGTGAAGAAATTTACTTTTCAAGGGCACACTGAAGTCCGGCGAGCATACCGCATCGCTGCATCTGTGGGCCGTGGGCCTGTATAATACCCAGCGACACCCGACTCTCTGACGAGAACTACACCCTACACATCACTCAAGCCGGGATTGTTGTCTAAACTCTGCACCCCTATGAACTGGGCACACTCACATATGCAGTGCGGACTGTCTCTTAAGGCCTGCAGGTGAAGTGCCTTTACTTGGCGGTGACACGGCTGAATTACCCGCCATCTACATAACGCCCAGATCCGACCGCTGGAGCGGTCGCCCACATGGAGTGCCTGAAAAGTCTGGAATAAAGGAGGACACGGAGCCTCTTCCCCCTGCCCGGAGCGCTGATAGCTGAGAAATTTGTGTTCCGGTGAGTACGCATCCCTACACCGCTAGCTCACTGGCCAGACCGGGTTGGGAGACATACAGAGAACTGGGCATAATCCACTTATTGTCCTAAGCACACAACCCTGTGGGATTAGGATCACTGCTATTTAGTACATTGTCTCTGCAAACCGGACACCTGTATAAAGAATTAGGGGGCTTAATAAAAACAAAAAGCACCATTCTTTTTTTTTTTGTTTACTGCATCTCCTTTTTCTGAACTTATCTATCAACTGGATTTGCATCATAAGCTGCTTATACCCACTATATAAGTATAAATTAAGACCACAATGGCACATAGGAAAGCTGGCTTGGGGGAAAAGAACACTAAAACTAGGAACATGAATCATTACTTGAAAGGGATAGAGCCCCAGGCCTTTGAGGATAACACGCTTCAGCCAGGGCCTAGTGTAGCAGACCCAGACCAAGCTCTCCCAGACCCTACACCTCCAACACCATATGTCACAAAGGAGGACTTGAAAAATATGTCATCCAAACAAGATATTAAGGAAATAGCGAGTGAGATCAAAAATCTGTTTGGGGAACTACGTAAAGATGTATCTGTTTTAACTCAAAGGGTCACAGATATTGAACACTCTCAGACAACTATGCAGGCCCAAATAAAAGAAACAATTCATCAAGTACAGCAGAACACTAATGCTATACAGAACTTACTAGAAAGAATTGAGGACCTGGATAACCGCGGGAGGCGGAATAACTTGCGCATCAGGGGTATCCCTGAGAGTGTTAACTCCACTGCTCTGCAGGGTTATTTACAGGACTTATTTAGGGTAATCAAGGGCACCCCCATGTCACCGGAGGTCACCATAGAAAGAGCTCATAGAGCCCTACGCCCAAAACCCTCTGCCAAAGCTCCCCCAAGGGATGTCATCCTCAAGCTTTTAAACTTCAAGGATAAAGATGAGATTTTACGCCACTGCAGGAATAAACATCCAATCCAACATGCTGGTATCACTCTTCAACTGTTCTCGGATCTCTGCCCTGCGACTCTCCAAAAACACAGGGAGCTGAGGTTTCTTACCACCTCATTACAAAGCAACAAAATACAATACAGGTGGGGATTCCCAACATGCATAGTGGCTACCAACAATGGATCGTCGGCCATCTACAGATCTGTAGAGGACTTAGACGCCTTTTGCTCTACCCTGGGTATTCCAGTTCCAGACTCTGATGGCCAACAACTAACGAACAGACCTCAGGAGGACTTGCTGTAGCAAGTGTGAGAACACACTATCATTTAATTGCCTTAATCTTACTTTTATTTCACAGAGTTCACTGAAATTGACTGCTTCCTGGCCCTCACGGGCGCGACAGATATGTTCAAGACTATGGTAATGGGCACTAGCCATAAATGTTTTCTATATATTGTCTGCATTGTTTGTAAATGTTTAAGTTACTCTCATGTTTGGTACCCTTAATTTTCTACCCATATCTCCACTCTACTGCGCCCAGTAGCAAACTAAATGTTTATGGATGAGGCCTTTTTAACCTCTGTGAACGTACGCATAAGTGAAATATATCTGTCACAATTAACATGTATCAGCCCTAGTTAGACTTATGTCTATAGGAACCCTTATGGTTCTCCTCCTCCCCTTATATTCCCCCCCCCCCCCTCGGTTCACCTGATATCTCTCAGTACCCTAAGTTATAGCTGGGTATTGTTTCCAAATGTTATTACTATATGCACTTTTCCATAGTAGCTCATCTCCTTTTTATTTTAAATAATATGACTAGCCAAAGGCACATACCCTTAAGAATTTTCTTTTTTATTTCATTGTTAGTGTCACTTGTGGTTGTGTGTTTTAGTCACACACGAAGTATACACTGTATTGTTTAATTGTTGTGTCTCCTGACTTACTTCTATTCTAGACTCCTCTCTCTTTTGTTCCCTCACTTTCTGTTCTTCTGTTCTCTCTCCCATTACCATCCCTTCTCCCTAACCACCTTTTTCTCTCCCATCTCTTCTCCTCCCCCCCCCCTTTTTTTTTTTTTTTCTCTTTTTTCTTCCCTCTCTCTCACCCCCTTCCCCTCCTCCACATGGCGCCCGCCGAGGGGGACCCGAGGGTTCATCCAACTAAATTTATTACTGCTAATGTAAAAGGACTTAACAGTCCTGGTAAGCGCTCTATAGTCTCACGTGAACTCCATAGAATGCGGGGAGACCTGTTTTTTTTACAGGAAACCCACTTTACCAAGCATAAAGAACCGAGATGGCTTAACCACAGATACCCGGTTGCAATCTTTGCTTCAGGCCCACACAAACACAATGGAGTAGGAATACTCATACATCATAATGTTCCCTTTCAGGCACAAACAGTAGAACGAGACAAAGAGGGTAGGTACCTTATCGTGATAGGTCTCTTGTACGGTAGGCCAGTTACCCTAGTAAATGTTTATGCACCAAATACTGCACAACACATTTTTTTCAGAACACTTTCCTCGAGACTATTAGAGCTCTCTAAGGGGGTGGTGATTATGGGAGGCGACTTCAATGCACCACTAATCCCTAAGCTGGACACATCAAATGGGGTGTCTAGCGTTCCGCACCATATCCTAAAACATATAAATAACACGATGAAGACACATCTATTACACGATGTGTGGCGTACATTGCACCCGACGGAATCTGACTTTACTTACTACTCTAGCCCACATCTGAAATACTCACGAATTGACTACTTTTTTACTGACTCCCAGGGCATCGCATATACCACAAATAGCGACATCAC
This sequence comes from Bombina bombina, assembly GCF_027579735.1. NCBI lineage: Eukaryota > Metazoa > Chordata > Amphibia > Anura > Bombinatoridae > Bombina > Bombina bombina. The sequence continues at coordinate 211,201,993 of NC_069505.1, forward strand.
CCCTATCACATGGTCAGACCATGCCCCGGTATCGTGCTTAATGCACTGGCCAAACACTCCAGCAACGCCATTCTTGTGGCGCCTAGACGACTCCTTACTGGACTGCCCGCTTATCAAAGAGGACATATCTACCAAAATGACTGAGTTTTTTGCTTTAAATGTGACTGAGGATCTCCCACTGACCACAATTTGGGAAGCGCACAAATGTGTTATGAGAGGTCTCCTGATAGACCATAAAAGTAGGAGGATAAAACAGGCTAGGGAAAAATATAATCATACGCTCTTGCAGATAGGAAGACTGGAGGAACGTCATAAAAAGGCCCCGACAGATGCCGCTTTGTTGGCTGAATTATCACAAGCTAGGACAGACTTTAAACAATTATTACAGGAAGAAAATCAGAGGAAAGCGCTGCTGCTTAAACAAACATACTACGAAGGGGGAGACAAGGCGGGTAAATTACTGGCCAGGGCCCTCAAACGTTCTCAACTTAAAACATACGTTCACACAATTAAAGACAAAACTGGGAAAACACACAAAGACAGCCCAAACATTGCGGAGACATTCCGTAATTACTATAGCCAATTATATAACTTGGGAGCCATTGCGTTAGCCAGTACACCTAACACACAACAGGAACAGCTAGCGATAGCAGAGTATCTGGAGGGCATACATATGAACACTATGCCGAACGAAATTGCTTGCTCCCTTGACACTCCCCTTACGCAAGAAGAGATACAGGCCGCTTTGTTAGACCTACCATCTGGGAAGAGCCCAGGCCCTGATGGCTTTGGAGCCCGATATTATAAAGCTTTTTTACCAATCTTACTCCCATATATACAAAATTTATTTAACAGTACATCTGACCTAGAGACACTACCTTCATCAATGTTGACTGCATATATAACTGTGTTGCCTAAACCGGGCAAACCCACAGACGTCCCTCAAAGCTACAGACCTATCTCATTACTCAATACAGACGTCAAACTTTTAGCTAAAACCCTGGCAAACAGAGTAAACACTATCCTACCCACTTTGATTTCACAAGATCAGGTGGGGTTTGTCCCGGGAAGGGAGGCGAGGGACAATACCCTAAAAGTTCTACAACTAATTGAATATTCTAAAAATTGCGCCCAACCTATAGCCTTACTGTCAACCGATGCCGAAAAGGCGTTTGACAGGGTGAATTGGCAATTCCTCAGAAGTGTAATGGAAAAGTTGGGATTCGGGAAGAAATTCCTGAGTATGACGTTTGCATTGTACTCAACACCTAATGCCAGAGTTAAGGTGAATAATATCCTTTCCTCCCCCTTTAAGATCACCAATGGCACCAGGCAGGGGTGTCCATTGTCCCCCCTACTGTTTGCCATCTCAGTAGAGGCGCTTGCGTGCAGCATCAGAGCCAACAAGTTAGTGCAGGGGGTCCACGTAAATAATAGGGAATACAAGATTGCTATGTATGCTGATGATCTCTTGTTTACTATATCCGATATTGAATCCTCGATCCCGGCACTGATGGATGAGTTCCATAAATATGGGGTTGTTTCAAATTTCCTCCTTAATAACACCAAGTCGGAATTACTAAGCATTAACCTGACCCCTGCCACCCTGACTTGGCTCAAGACCTATAGCCCTTTTGTCCTGAACACTGTCTCGCTGAAGTACCTCGGAGTTGAGCTCTCTGCAGAGACCTCGGTTATGTACGAGACCAATTATGCAACTCTTAGGAAAAATATCTCGAATGATCTCTCGGTGTGGAAACACAAAATGATCTCTTGGCTGGGGAGGATAAGCGTTGTTAAGATGAATGTCCTCCCCAGGGTGCTATATATCCTCCAGACTATTCCAATCCCTCTTCCACGCTCCTTTCTCCCCTCTCTGCAAAAACTGATAGAAGACTATATATGGAAGGATGTTAAGCCCAGGATAAATAGAAAAACTATGTATCTCCCCAGGGATGAGGGTGGACTGGGACTCCCTAATGTATTTTTTTATAGAAGGGCTGTTCTTCTCCAGAGGCTGGTTGAGTGGTGCCACAACGACCCTCAAAAAGATTGGATTGCGTTGGAAGCTGGTGTCCTCCAGCTGGGGGGTCTCGCCTCCCTTCCCTGGTTAGATAAAAAAGTTAGGCCCGCAGAGGTGGAAAGATACCCCTTGACCAAAGTGGTCTTGGAGGAATGGGACAGGTCTGTACGCACAGAAACACACATATCCACAGTTTTTTCCCCACTGACACCGGTTTATGGAAACCCTGACATACCATTACAGACTCAGGTAACAACTGCTCAGTCACAATTTGCCAACAATCGCGTGGGAGAATTTGTGGCGAATGGAAGCATGAAACCGAGGGAATCGCTAGGGTCGGGCGAACCCGCCATTGAGATCCCCTGGTTTGTGTATCTGCAGATAGGGCATTACATCACAACGCATAAACATAAGCGACTGTTCTTAAGAGACCTTACACTCTTTGAGGGACTATGTACACAGAAAACAGTGCCCAGGCATTTAATTTCAAAAATCTACGGGATCTTATGTAAAGGAACTGACAGCTTACCGGTGTACACTAGACAGTGGCACCGGGAGCTGGGGGTCGAACTGGAGCCGCAGGAGTGGCAAAGGATTTTCCGAGCCACCAGAACGGTGTCTGTGTCCGCGCGTATACAGGAATCACAATATAAGGTTCTGAGCAGATGGTACCTCACGCCATCTCGTCTCAAAAAAATCTACCCTAACTCCTCAGACAAGTGCTGGAGGGGGTGCGGTGAGGTGGGTTCCTTGTCACACATCTGGTGGGATTTTCCTATGCTGGATGAGTTCTGGAGGGAGGTCTGGGAGCACATCCATTCAACACTGAACCTAGAGATACCAAAAACCATGGAGACATTATTGTTTCACTTTCCCACAAAGATTCCGGATATAACCAAGAGAACACTGCTGTTGCTGATGTTGACAAGCGCTAAAAACTTAATACCTGCCAAATGGAAAACGACCCAAATCCCCCTGACCTTGGAGTGGAAACAGGGGGTGACCAACCTCTTATGCTTGGAACGATATCACTATGCCCGTATAGGCAAACTGGACACCCATGACCTGTTGCTCCAACTTTGGAGCAACGGTGAAATCCGAATGGCTTGAGCCATGATGGAACTGATCCCCACTCGCTGGCGCCTTGTCCCCTCCCCCCTTGCCCTATTCCTCCCCCCCTCCCCCTATTGCTGGAACCTTACCTCTCTCCCTCTCCCCCCTTCTTCCCTCTCCCCCCCCCCTTTTTTTTTTTTTTTTTTTTTTTTTTCTCCTCTCTCCTCTCCCTCTTTCTTCTTCTTTTCTTCTCTTTTTTTCTTCTTATAGATTGTATCAGTCGCCTGTGTTAGGCCTTGTTTATCTGACACTTCTGTGTGGTTCTATACAGATATTTTTTTAAGTTGTACCTGCTCTACGGAGCACCATATTGTTAATGTTATTTCAAAAGTTTGGATTGTTTTAATAGTCCACATGCTGCAAGAAAATCTAAGAAAATGTGGAAAACAGGAGCTTTGGGCCTCGGACAATTTCTCGAACAATGTTTATTTGAATTAGATCACTTTGGACGTTTATAGTCTGTCGAGAACTATAGTTTCTGTTATTGAGATTGTATATTGTAACCTAATGAGACATTGTTGAGATGTTTGTATGTTTATATCTTTATTTCTCAATAAAGCTCCTTTTAAAAATTAAAAAAAAAAAAAAAAAAGTCCACAAGTCAAATAACAAGCCAGGAGTCAAAACCAGAACTGGTAGTCAGACGAGCCGAGTCAGGAGCCAAAGCGAATAGTCAGACGAGCCGGAATCAGGAACAAGGAAAATAGCAGAGTCAGGAACAAGCCAGGGGTCAGGAACCAGGAAGAACGTTAGACAGCCAGGTAATACACAAGAACTCTCACAGACAACGTCTGAGACAACGCAAAGGCAAAGTATACTGAACAGAGGCCCTTTAAATAATAAGTGATGACATCACAATTCTGAGACTGCATCCTGTCTCACACAGATGATGCACACCAGTCTGGCCATGAAAGGAAGTGCAGGAAATGAGCAGCATCCCCAACAATGCACCAAAGTCAGCAAGAGAGGTGAGTAAAATGGCTGCCAGCAGCACATGGCAAACAAAACAGGGAAAAAAACATGACAGCCCCTCCCTGGCCGCACTCCTCACAAAGGTATGTGGCAAGAGAGGTGATGTGATAGACAGACAGAGTAGAGAGAGACAGAGAAAGGCATAAAGACAAAGAAAGATAGATAAGGAAAGCGAGAGACGGACCGAGACAGTGAGAAAACCAAAATATGTTTGTGATGGTTTCTGTGTGTGCAATGTCAGCATATGTTTTGTCAATATTTCTCTGTGTGTAATATCAGTATGTGTTAACGTTTTGGTACGTGTGTAAATGGGCAGTGTTTGGACACTAATGCAGTATGCTGCGCACATCTATTGGTATACATGAGGTGTGCTAACCCAATGGTCAAATCATTGAACTATACTTTTATATTGAGATATATAGGGGGGGGTTTTATTGCAAAAAAGTTTTAGCAGTGATTTAAAGGGATATAGTATATAACAAGGTCTTGGACTGGGAAGGTCTGAAAGGTTTATATGTATTTGTATATGTGTAGGTATATATATGTATTTGTATGTGTGTAGGTATACATGTGTATGTGTGTATACGTACGTGTATGTGTGTAGGTATATATGTGTATGTGTGTACGTGTATATGTGTATACGTACGTGTATGTGTGTAGGTATGTATGTGTATGTGTGTATACGTACGTCTATGTGTGTATACGTATGTGTATGTGTGTAGGTATATATGTGTATGTGTGTATACGTACGTGTATGTGTGCAGTCTATTATGTGATGGATTTAGAGCACCCGTGCTATACAACATCCAGATGTTAGCGCACCCTAGGCTTTCGCTCAAGGACTAATATTTAACTTTTAACTTGTAACATGAGCATAAAAATAGAAGCACTATGGATTGTGATCTACCAATGTTAGCGCAACCATAGCGCTAACATCTTTTTACGTTCCACTTTTAATCTAAACCCAATTTTTTTTCTTTAATAATTCAGACAGATCAGGCAATTTTAAGCAATTTCTAATTTATTCCTATTATAATTTTTTCTTCATTCTCTTGCTATCATCATTTTAAAAGCAGGAATGTAAACCTTAGGAGCCGGCCCATTTTAGGTTCAGCACCCGGAATAGCGCTTGTTTATTGGTGGCTACATTTAGCCACCAAAAAGCACGCATAACCCAGGTTCTGAACCGAAAATGGTCCAGCTCCTAAGCTTTACATTCCTGTTTTTTTAAATGACGATAGCAAGAGAACAAAGAAAAATTGACAATAGGAGTAAATTAGAAAGTTGCTTAAAATTGCTGTTCTATCTCAGTGTTTCCCAAACCCAGTTCTCAGGACCCTTAACAGGTCACATATTCATTATATCTTACCTAGAGCAAAGGTGAAATAATCAGTTCGCCGATCAGCTGATCAGTTTACCTGTGCTCTAGTTAAGATATAATACATGTGTGACCTGTTAAGGGTCCTGAGGACTGGAGTTGGGTAACACTGCTCTTTCTAAATTATTAAAGGGACACTGAACCCAAATTTTTTTCTTTTGTAATTCAGAAAGAGCATGCAATTTTAAGCAACTTTCTAATTTACTCCTATTATCAATTTTTCTTCGTTCTCTTGCTATCATTATTTGAAAAAGAAGGCATCTAAGCTTTTTTGGTTTCAGTACTCTGGACAGCACTTTTTTATTGGTGGATGAATTTATCCACCAATCAGCAAGGACAACCCAGGTTGTTCACCAAAACTGGGCCGGCATCTAAACTTACATTCTTGCATTTCAAATAAAGATACCAAGAGAATGAAGAAAATTTGATAATTGGAGTAAACTCAAAATTTGCTTAAAATTTCATGCTCAATCTGAATCACGAAATAAATTTTTTGGGTACAGTGTCCCTTTAAAGAACAAAATTGGTTTAATATCCCTTTAAGTAATTTGTAGGACAGCTTTATGCTTATCCCAGGCATTAATAAGTGTGTAGGATAGACTTATGCTTATCCCAGGCATTAAAAAGTGTGTAGGATAGCCTTATGCTGTTTCCAGGCATTAATAAGTGTGTAGGAAAGCCTTATGCTTACCCCAGGCATTTATAAGTGTGTAGGATAGCTTTATGCTTACCCCAGGCATTAATAAGTGTGTAGTTTAGCCTTGTGCTTACCCCAGACATTAATAAGTGTGTAGTATAGTCTTATGCTTACTTCAGGCATTATTAAGTGTGTAGGAAAGCCTTATGCTAACCCCAGACAGTAATAAGTGTGTAGTATAGTCTTATGCTTACTTCAGGCATTAATAAGTGTGTAGGAAAGCCTTATGCTTATTTCAGGCATTAATAAGTGTGTAGGATAGCCTTATGCTTACCCCAGGCATTAATAAGTGTGTAGGATAGTCTTAGGCTTACACCAGGCATTTATTAGTTTATAGGATAGCCTTATGCTTACACCAGACATTTATTAGTTTGTAGGATAGCCTTATGCTTATTTCAGGCATTAATAAGTGTGTAGGATAGTCTTATGCTGACTTCAGGCATTAATAAGTGTGTAGGATAGTCTTATGCTTACCCCAGGCATTAATACGTGTGTAGGATAGTCTTATGCTTTCCCCAGGCATTAATAAGTGTGTAGTATAGTCTTATGATTACTCCAGGCATTAATAAGTGTGTAGGAAAGCCTTATGCTTATTTCAGGCATTAATAAGTGTGTAGGATAGCCTTATGCTTACCCCAGGCATTTATCAGTTTGTAGGATAGCCTTATGCTCCTTTCAGGCATTAATAACTGTGTAGGATAGCCTTATGCTGACTCCAGCTATTAATAAGTGTGTAGGATAGCCTTATGCTGACTCCAGGCATTAATAAGTGTGAACGATAGTCTTATGCTTACCACAGGCATTTATAAGTGTGTAGGATAGTCTTATGCTTACCCCAGGCATTAATAAGTGTGTAGTATAGCCTTATGCTTACTCCAGCTATTAATAAGTGTGTAGGATAGCCTTATGCTGACTCCAGGCATTACTAAGTGTGAAGGATAGTCTTATGCTTACCACAGGCATTTATAAGTGTGTAGGATAGTCTTATGCTTACCCCAGGCATTAATAAGTGTGTAGTATAGCCTTATGCTTACTCCAGGCAATTAATAAGTGTGTAGGATAGTCTTAGGCTTACACCAGGCATTTATTAGTTTATAGGATAGCCTTATGCTTACACCAGACATTTATTAGTTTGTAGGATAGCCTTATGCTTATTTCAGGCATTAATAAGTGTGTAGGATAGCCTTATGCTGACTTCAGGCATTAATAAGTGTGTAGGATAGTCTTATGCTTACCCCAGGCATTAATACGTGTGTAGGATAGTCTTATGCTTACCCCAGGCAGTAATAAGTGTGTAAGATAGTCTTATGCTTTCCCCAGGCATTAATAAGTGTGTAGTATAGTCTTATGCTTACTCCAGGCATTTATAAGTGTGTAGGAAAGCCTTATGCTTATTTCAGGCATTAATAAGTGTGTAGTATAGCATTATGCTGACTCTAGCCATTAATAAGTGTGTAGGATAGTCTTATGCTGACTTCCGGCATTAATAAGTGTGTAGGATAGCCTTATGCTTACCCCAGGCATTTATTAGTTTGTAGGATAGCCTTATGCTCCTTTCAGGCATTAATAACTGTGTAGGATAGCCTTATGCTGACTCCAGCTATTAATAAGTGTGTAGGATAGCCTTATGCTGACTCCAGGCATTAATAAGTGTGAAGGATAGTCTTATGCTTACCACAGGCATTTATAAGTGTGTAGGATAGTCTTATGCTTACTCCAGGCATTAATAAGTGTGTAGGAAAGCCTTATGCTGACTCCAGCTATTAATAAGTGTGTAGGATAGCCTTATGCTTACTCCAGCCATTAATAAGTGTATAGGATAGTCTTAGGCTTACACCAGGCATTTATTAGTTTGTAGGATAGCCTTATGCTTACACCAGGCATTTATTAGTTTGGAGGATAGCCTTATGCTTATTTCAGGCATTAATTATTGTGTAGGATAGCCTTATGCTGACTTCAGGCATTAATAAATGTGTAGGATAGTCTTATGCTTACCCCAGGCATTAATACGTGTGTAGGATAGTCTTATGCTTTCCCAGGCATTAATAAGTGTGTAGTATAGTCTTATGATTACTCCAGGCATTAATAAGTGTGTAGAAAAGCCTTATGCTTACCCCAGGCATTAATAAGTGTGTAGTATAGCCTTATGCTGTCTCTAGCCATTAATAAGTGTGTAGGATAGTCTTATGCTGACTTCCAGCATTAATAAATGTGTAGGATAGCCTTATGCTTACCCCAGGCATTTATTAGTTTGTAGGATAGCCTTATGCTCATTTCAGGCATTAATAACTGTGTAGGATAGCCTTAGGTTTACCCCAGGCATTAATAAGTGTGTAGTATAGCCTTATGCTGACTCTAGCCATTAATAAGTGTGTAGGATAGTCTTATGCTGACTTCCGGCATTAATAAGTGTGTAGGATAGCCTTATGCTTACCCCAGGCATTTATTAGTTTGTAGGATAGCCTTAGGTTTACCCCAGGCATTAATAAGTGTGTAGTATAGCCTTATGCTGACTCTAGCCATTAATAAGTGTGTAGGATAGTCTTATGCTGACTTCCGGCATTAATAAGTGTGTAGGATAGCCTTATGCTTACCCCAGGCATTTATTAGTTTGTAGGATAGCCTTATGCTTATTTCAGGCATTAATAACTGTGTAAGATAGCCTTATGTTGACTCCAGCCATTAAGTGTGTAGGATAGTCTTAAGCTTAACCCAGACATTTATAAGTGTGTAAGATAGCCTTAGGCTTACCCCAGGCATTAATAAGTGTGTAATATAGCCTTATGCTGACGCTAGCCATTAATAAGTGTGTAGGATAGTCTTATGCTGACTTCCGGCATTTATAAGTGTGTAGGATAGCCTTATGCTTACTTCAGGCATTTATTAGTTTGTAGGATAGACTTATGCTTACCCCAGGCATTTATTAGTTTGTAGGATAGCCTTATGATTATTTCAAGCATTAATAACTGTGTAGGATAGCCTTATGCTGACTCCATCCATTAATAAGTGTGTAAGATAGCCTTATGCTGACTCCAGGCATTAATAAGTGTGTAGGATAGTCTAATGCTTACCCCAGGCATTTATAAGTGTGTAGGATAGCCTTAGGCTTACCCCAGGCATTAATAAGTGTGTAGGAAAGCCGTATGCTTGCCACAGGCATTAATAAGTGTGTAGTGTAGCCGTATGCTTACCCCAGACATTAATAAGTTTGTAGTATAGCCTTATGCTTACCCCAGGCATTATTAATAAGTGTGAAGTATAGCCTTATGCTTACCCCAGGCATTAATAAGTGTGTCGTATAGCCTTATGCTAAACCCCTGGCATTAATACGTGTGTGTAGTATAGCCTTATGCTTACCCCTGGCATTAATAAGTGTGTAGGATAGCCTTATGTTTACCCAAAGCAGTAATAAGTTTGTAGTATAGCCTTATGCTTACCCCAGGCATTATTAATAAGTGTGAAGTATAGCCTTATGCTTACCCCAGGCAGTAATAAGTGTGTAGTATAGTCTTATGCTTACTCCAGGCATTTATAAGTGTGTAGGAAAGCCTTATGCTTATTTCAGGCATTAATAAGTGTGTAGTATAGCATTATGCTGACTCTAGCCATTAATAAGTGTGTAGGATAGTCTTATGCTGACTTCCGGCATTAATAAGTGTGTAGGATAGCCTTATGCTTACCCCAGGCATTTATTAGTTTGTAGGATAGCCTTATGCTCCTTTCAGGCATTAATAACTGTGTAGGATAGCCTTATGCTGACTCCAGCTATTAATAAGTGTGTAGTATAGCCTTATGCTTACCCCAGGCAGTAATAAGTGTGTAGAATAGCCTTATGCTCACCCCAGGCATTAATAAATGTGTAGTATAGCCTTATGCTTACCCCATGCAGTAATAAGTGTTTAGAATAGCCTTATGCTCACCCCAGGCATTAATAAGTGTGCAGTATAGCCTTATGCTTACCCCAGACAGTAATAAGTGTGTAGAATAGCCTTATGCTCACCCCAGGCATTAATAAGTGTCCAGTATAGCCTTATGCTTTCCCCTGGCATTAATAAGTGTGTAGGATAGCCTTATGCATAACCCGAATCTTTAATAAGTGTGTAGGAAAGCCTTATGCTTATTTCAGGCATTAATAAGTGTGTAGGATAGCCTTATGCTGACTCCAGCTATTAATAAGTGTGTAGGATAGCCTTATGCTTACTCCAGCCATTAATAAGTGTGTAGGATAGTCTTAGGCTTACACCAGGCATTTATTAGTTTGTAGGATAGCCTTATGCTTACACCAGGCATTTATTAGTTTGGAGGATAGCCTTATGCTTATTTCAGGCATTAATAATTGTGTAGGATAGCCTTATGCTGACTTCAGGCATTAATAAGTGTGTAGGATAGTCTTATGCTTACCCCAGGCAGTAATAAGTGTGTAGGATAGTCTTATGCTTTCCCCAGGCATTAATAAGTGTGTGGTATAGTCTTATGCTTACTCCAGGCATTAATAAGTGTGTAGGAAAGCCTTATGCTTATTTCAGGAATTAATAAGTGTGTAGGATAGCCTTATGCTTACCCCAGGCATTAATAAGTGTGTAGTATAGCCTTATGCTGACTCTAGTCATTAATAAGTGCGTAGGATAGTCTTATGCTGACTTCCGGCATTAATACGTGTGTAGGATAGCCTTATGTTTACCCCAGGCATTAATTAGTTTGTAGGATAGCCATATGCTCATTTCAGGCATTAATAACTGTGTAGGATAGCCTTATGCTGACTCCAGCTATTAAAGGGACAGTATAGGCCAAAATAAACTTTCATGATTCAGATAGAGCATGTAATTTTAAACAATTTTCCAATTTACTTTTATCACCAATTTTGCTTTGTTCTCTTGGTATTCTTAGTTGAAAGCTTAACCTAGGAGGTTCATATGCTAATTTCTTAGACCTTGAAGCCCACCTCTTTCAGATTGCATTTTAACAGTTTTTCACCACTAGAGGGTGTTAGTTCACATATTTCATATAGATAACACTGTGCTCGTGCACGTGAAGTAATCTGGGAGCAGGCACTGATTGGCTAGACTGCAAGTCTGTCAAAAGATCTGAAAAAAGGGGCAGTTTGCAGAGGCTTAGATACAAGATAATCACAGATTTTAAAAGTATATTATTATAACTGTGTTGGTTATGCAAAACTGGGAAATGGGTAATAAAGGGATTATCTAAGTGTGTAGTATAGCCTTATGCTGACTCTAGCCATTAATAAGTGTGTAGGATAGTCTTATGCTGACTTCCGGCATTAATAAGAGTGTAGGATAGCCTTATGCTTACCCCAGGCATTTATTAGTTTGTAGGATAGCCTTATGCTCATTTCAGGCATTAATAACTGTGTAGGATAGCCTTATGCTGACTCCAGCTATTAATAAGTGTGTAGGATAGCCTTATGCTGACTCCAGGCATTAATAAGTGTGAAGGATAGTCTTATGCTTACCACAGGCATTTATAAGTGTGTAGGATAGCCTTAGGCTTACCCCAGGCATTAATAAGTGTGTAGTATAGCCTTATGCTGACTCTAGCCATTAATAAGTGTGTAGGATAGTCTTATGCTGACTTCCGGCATTAATAAGTGTGTAGGATAGCCTTATGCTTACCCCAGGCATTTATTAGTTTGTAGGATAGCCTTATGCTCATTTCAGGTATTAATAACTGTGTAGGATAGCCTTATGCTGACTCCAGCTATTAATAAGTGTGTAGGATAGCCTTATGCTGACTCCAAGCATTAATAAGTGTGAAGGATAGTCTTATGCTTACCACAGGCATTTATAAGTGTGTAGGATAGCCTTAGGCTTACCCCAGGCATTAATAAGTGTGTAGAATAGCCTTATGCTCACCCCATGCATTAATAAGTGTGTAGTATAGCCTTATGCTTACCCTATGCAGTAATAAGTGTGTAGAATAGCCTTATGCTCACCCCAGTCATTAATAAGTGTGCAGTATAGGCTTATGCTTACCCCAGGCAGTAATAAGTGTGTAGGATAGCCTTATGCATACCCCAGGCATTAATAAGTGTGTAGCATAGCCTTATGCTTACTCCAGGCATTAATAAGTGTGTAGAATAGCCTTATGCTCACCCCAGGCATTAATAAGTGTGCAGTATAGCCTTATGCTTACCCCTGGCATTAATAAGTGTGTAGGATAGCCTTATGCATACCCCAGGCATTAATAAGTGTGTAGTATAGCCGTATGCTTACCCCTGGCATTAATAAATGTGTAGGATAGCCTTATGCTTACACCGGGCATTTATTAGTTTGTAGGATAGCCTTATGCTTATTTCAGGCATTAATAAGTGTGTAGTATAACCTTATGCATACTCCAGGCATTAATAAGAGTGTAGAATAGCCTTATGCTCACCCCAGGCATTAATAAGTGTGCAGTATAGCCTTATGCTTACCCCTGGCATTAATAAGTGTGTAGTATAGTCTTATGCTTACTCCAGGCATTAATAAGTGTGTAGTATAGACTTATGCTTACCCCAGGCATTAATAAGTGTGTAGTATAGACTTATGCTTACCCCAGGCATTAATAAGTGTGTAGTATAGTTTACAACAGGCCCTCCCCCCACCACCACCACAGTGTATGTCTTTACTGCCTCTAATGGAAGTTTACTCCATGGGGTCGATTTATGAAGCAGCGGATGCTGCTTCCGACCCACTCCGCTTCAGTTCCGCTTGAAGCGGAAGTTAAGACCGCTGCTCTTTAACTCGTCCACCACCTCTGAGGTGGCGGACAGCAATCAGCCCGATTGAATACGATCGGGTTGATTGACACTCCCTGCTACTGGCCGATTGGCCACAAATCTGCAGGGGGTGGTATTGCACCAGCAGTTCACAAGAACTGCTGGTGCAATGAGAAATGCGTATACTATATAGTCTAATAATGTACTGGAAAGTTCCTATCATATCACCTCTTTCCCTTCTCTCCTATAAGCTGCACATATTTAGGTCATTTAGCACCATACACTGTGAGTAGGAACAAGTAAGATACAGAAAAATCAGATAATGGGGCCTATTTAACAAAGCTCTGTCGGACCTGATCTGACACTGCAGATCAGGTCCGACAGACCTCGCTGAATGCGGAGACCAATATTGTGAGCTGCTGGTGCAATGCCGCCCCCTGCAGATTCACGGCCAATCGGCCACCAGCAGGGGGGTGTCAATCAACCCGATCGTACTTGATCGGGTTGAATTGCAGCGATGTCTGTCCGCCTCCTCAGAGCAGGCGGACAGGTTATGGAGCAGCGGTCTTTAGACCGCTGCTTCATAACTGGTGTTTCTGGCGAGCCTGCAGGATTGCCAGAAACACGGGCTCTCAAGTTCAGGGCCGCCATCAGGGGGTGACAGGGGTGACTTCTGTCAGGGGCCCAATGGGCCAGGGGGGCCCCATGAGGCAAGAACTAGTGTTAATGGTTTTTTAATGTAGCAATATTATGCGTTAAGTGTTTTTCTTCAATAGCCCAATACTAGTACTCGTTCGGTGGCGATGATACACACGCTGAATTGAACCTATAATATTTATAGTACTGTTTAATAATAAGGCTGTACAGACACATGCGAAATTTAACTGGAAACAACGTGTTAATAACAGGTTTTAATGCGTGTCATATATTGATATATATTGACATAATTTGATACATTGTACCAGTTTTTGTACCTAACACTTTAAAAATAGACCGTAGAGGGGTGATTATGAGAATATAGTGATACTCTTCTTGTCACAAGAAGACACAGTTTGAATTTGACTATACTATTGTACAAATGATGTGTTAAGCTATAGGGACACTAGCTAGCAATCGGCTGACTGGGTTACATCCCAGCAGTACGCAGGCAGGAGGACGCCTTTGAGCGCATAGTCTGTGTACAGTGTTTGTATATCTATCCCCCCTATATTACACATACTTATTCCCTCATATTATCTTCTAACAGCACTGTGGGTACTTACTAGGCCACATAGCCCTTTATTTTAGAATTTGTTTTTAACTTATAGTTGGATCATTCCAATGATTATTTAGAAATGGATGGTCATTACCCATTTCTCTGATTGATCCAATTTAAGTTATTTGTTCGTCTTCATATACATGTTTAATAAAGTGTTAATTTGCTTATCTTTAAAGAGTGTGTGCATATGTCTTTGAGCTTTTTCTATGGGTGTCTCTGTGAGGGTGTGTGTATGTTTGTCTTTGTGTATTTTCTCTGGATGCCTCTGTGAGGGTGGGTGTGTATGTCTGTGTTTTCTGTGGATGTCTCTGTGAGGGTGTGTGTTTTCTGTAGGTGTCTCTGTGATGGTGTGTGTATGTCTTTGTGTGTTTTCTGTGGATGTCTCAGTGAGGGTGTGTGTATGTATGTCTTTCTGTGTTTTATGTGATTGTCTCTCTGTGTGTGTATGTCTTTGTGTGTTTTCTGTGGGTGTCTCTATGTGTGTGTGTATGTCTTTGTGTGTTTTCTGAGGCTGTCTCTGTCGGTGTTTCCTTGGGTGTATGTGCAAGTTTGAGTTTGTGTGTGTGAGTGTCCATTGTCTGTTCCTTTTTAGGACATTTTGACCTTTCTAAAGACTTTGAGACTAACAAGACCTTTCCAAAAGTCACCAATCCACCATTTAACCTTTAAATTATTGTTTAGGTAGTTCAGGGCCCTTCCTTTCAGCCACTGCATGCTGTTGTCATCATTTAGTGTACAAAAAGATAATCAGAACTCAATATTTTGTTTTCTAAATCTCCTTTTTTTTTTACAAAACTGTAGTTTACCTCATTAATTGTCAGGTCAATGTAAACAAGTGCTGAGTGACTGTTTTGGTGTCTGTGTCTGAGTGTGTTTCTTTGCGTGTCTGCTAGAGTGTCTTTATGTGAATCCTTATGTGTGAGTGTGTGTGTGTGTGTGTTTCAGTGTATGAGTGTGTCTGTGTGTGTGTGTATGTTACTACCTTTACAACATTTCCAAGTTTAAATAGACACTTAAGAATAAAGTGCATATACGTTTTAGTCACTTGGTCAAAAATTGCACATGTCAAAAGAGGGGGGGGGGCTGTCAAGGTGCCAGGAATCAGACTGAGACGAGAAGTGCAAAAACAATCACACCTTTATTAATAGCAACAAATAATAAAAAGTCCACAAGTCAAATAAGCCAGGAGTCAAAACCAGAGATGGTAGTCAGACGAGCCAAGTAAGAAGCCAAAGCGAATAGTCAGATGAGCCGGAATCAGGAACAAGGAAAACAGCAGAGTCAGGAACAAGCCAGGGATCAGGAACCAGGAAGGACATCAGGCAGCCAGGTAATACACAGGAACTCTCACAAACAGGTCTGAGACAACGAAAAGGCAAAACATACAGAACAGAGGCCCTTTAAATAATAAGTGATGACATCACAATTCTGAGACTGCATCCTGTCTCACATGGATGATGCACACCAGTCTGGCCATAAAAGGAAGTGCAGGAAATGAGCAGCATCCCCCACAATGCACCATAGTCAGGAAGAGAGGTGAGTAAAACGGCTGCCAGCAGCACATGGCAAACACAACAGGGAAAAAACCCTGACAGGGGCCCTGATCAATTGATCAATGGTTAAGTCAGGGGCCCAAAATTTCTAGTGGCGGACCTAAGTTACATCCGGAGCTTGATAAATGGGCCCCAAAGGGACAAATAGGATACAAACAAGTCCATCGCCAGCCACACAGGTAGCAAACAGCACAAGGACAATCAGGTATCTCACATATACCCCCAGTGACCTTAAATAGTGACACAGAGTAACTCTGTGACTGTGGTGTACTGTAAATAAATGACAGAGCCACACAGGCACCTAGAGGGACACACTCCTTACTGACAGCTCAGCTCCTGCATGAGAGAAGCACAAGCCAATGAATAGAGTGTTCCCCAAGGATCCCCAACATAATACAACACATGACAAATACTGGGTTCTATGACATTAAAAATAGGTCCTGGTCTGCGGACAGACGCCCATAAAACATGACATGTTTGCTGGGGAAAGGTGCAGGGGTCATATCTTTTCTCCTCTCTTTTGTGGTGTGCGCAGCCGCTTGTCAAGAGGAAGCATGAAGCACATGATTCGCCAGACACAAGGTTAGGGGGCAATAAAAGGTTTTAAATCACTGCCACATATGTGTTAGGACAATCAATGAGTTAATTCAGTTTTGTGCATAAGCCCTAGGAATTCAAGTGGCTAATTTGCTTCTGTGAGTATTTAATGTGAAATTAAGAGATTAAATCACTGCTGCGTGTGTCACAGGCAGTAGTGAGGTTAAATCACTGTTGGAAGGAATGTTAGAATAATTAATGTAGAATAATGAATTAGTTCCGAATAAGTAACATAAGGTTTTTATATCTCATAAACCAGATAATATTTGGGTGGTTTTTAAGAACTGTTTCATGTCATTAACTACTGTTCCAATACTGTTATCAATGGGTTTCTTTTTTTTACATTAAATTTTGTTTGTAGAATAATATATTATGAAATACAGATGTTATTTTATACATTCAAATATCTTTATAACAAATGTAATACTCTTACTAAAATACATCTATAGCAATAGCAAATACAGCTTATACTCTGGTATTCATAAAGTTACTAAAACCACTGATTAACTTTCTCTACTTGATAAACACAAAATCAAAATGTACCCGTTTTACAAGCCCAAACTACTCCACGGACCTGATTTAACCCCGTAAATTTATACACACCTTAAGCAATATAAAATTCCAGAACAAGCCTTAATCCATAGAATTATATACATTCCAGAGATTATCTTTATAAGTAAGAATTCTTTGTTTAAAAATGTTTTCATGTTTATTCTTGACATTATATACTTAAGGAACATAGAAGCAGGAAGACAAAAAATGGTAAATAGCAAAGACCTGTGCACACAAACCAATCAAATCTTGTGGCTAATAGACCATACATTGGTAACACAAGACCTGTGCACACAAACCAATCACATCTCGTGGCTAATAGACCACACATTGGTTACACAAGACCTGTGCACACAAACCAATCACATCTCGTGGCTAATAGACCACACATTGGTTACACAAGACCTGTGCACACAAATCAATCACATCTCGTGGCTAATAGACCACACATTGGTAACAGAAGACCTGTGCTTACAAACAATCACATCTCATGGCTACTAGACCACACATTAGTAACACAAGACTTGTACACACAAACCAATCACATCTCATGGCTAATAGACCACACAGACCTGTGCACCCAAACCAATCACATCTCGTGGCTACTAGACCACACATTAGTAAAACAAGACCTGTGCACACAAACCAATCATATCTCGTGGATAATAGACCACACATTGGTAACACAAAACCTGTGCACACAAACCAATCACATCTCATGGCTAATAGACCACACATTGGTATCACAAGACCTGTGCACACAAACCAATCACATCTCGTGGCTAATAGACCACGTATTGGTAACACAAGACTTGTGCACACAAACTAATCACATCTTGTGGCTAATAGTCCACACATTGATAACACAAGACCTGTGCACACAAAACAATCACATCTTGTGTCTAATAGACCACACATTGGTAACACAAGATTTTGCAAAAGAGCTAAAAAAAAATACCGCACCAAAAACAAGCGCTGTCTTGTGCACGCTTTCCCCATAGACATCAATGGGGAGAGTGGGTCAGAAAAAAGGTCTAACACCTGCGATCGCGAAAAGAAAAGCTCCGTAACGCAGCCCCATTGATGTCTATGGGGGGAAAAAAATACAGTTTAAACCTAACACCCTAACATGAACTCCACATCTAAACACCCCTAATCTGCCCCCACCGACATCGCTGGCACCTACATAATGTTATCAACCCCTAATCTGCCGCCCCTGATAACGCCGCCACCTAAATAAAGATATTAACCCCTAATCTGCCATTCCCGATATTGCCGCAACTATACTAAAGTTATTAACCTCTATTCCCCTGCACCCCAACATTGCCCACTCTATAATAAATCTATTAACCCATATTCTGCCACTCCCTGACATCACCACAACTAAATAAAACTATTAACCCCTAAACCTCTTTCCTCCCACATCACTACCACTAAATAAACCTATTAAACCCTAAACCGCCAGCCCCCCACATTGCAACAACCTAAATTAAACTATTAACCCCTAAACCTAACCCTAACATAACCCTAACCCTAACGTAACCCTAACCATAACACCCCCAAACTTTAACATTTTTAGAATATGACTAAATTAAACTTACAATTATTAACTAAATAAACCTATTAACCCCTAAACCGCCAGCCCCCCCCCCACATCGCAACAACCTAAATTAAAATATTAACCCCTTTACATACCCCTAAACCTAACCCTAACCCAAAAACCCCATAACTTTATCATAATTTAAATAGATCTAAATTAAATTTACAATTATTAATTAAATAATACCTATATTTAAAACTAAATACATACTTACCTGTAAAATAAAATCTAAGCTAGCTACAATATAACTAATAGTTATATTGTAGCTAGCTTAGGTTTTATTTTTATTTCACAGGAAAGTTTGTATTTATTTTAACTAGGTAGACTAGTTAGTAAATAGTTATTAACTATTTAATAACTACCTAGTTAAAATGAATACAAAATTACCTGTGAAATAAAACCTAAGCTACCTTACACTAAAACTACAATTGTGAAAAATAAAAAAATCTACCATTACAAAAACAAACAAACGAAAATATCCAAAAAAAATAATATTCCTATTCTAATAACCTTTAAAAAAATGTAAACATCCCAAAATAAAAAAACCTAATCTAGAATAAACTACCAAGGGCCCTTAAAAGGGCCTTTTGTAGGGCATTGCCCTAGTTAAACAGCTCTTTTGCTGCAGAAAAAAACAAACACCCGCTAACAGTATACAAACCCCCACCCCCCAAACTACCAAGGGCCCTTAAAAGGGCCTTTTGTAGGGCATTGCCATAAGTTAAACAGCTGTTTTCCTACAAAAGAAAAACAAACACCCCCTAAAAAAAATACATTACACAAAATAACAAACAAATTATCAAAAATAAAAAAAAATTATTCCTATTCTAATACCCATTAAAAAAACACACCCCAAAATAAAAAAACCTATGGCTAGATTACGAGTTTTGCGTTATGAGCTGTGCGGTGCTAATGAGCTGTTTTTTCTCACCGCTCACTTCCCAGCTGCGCTGGTATTACAGGTTTTTACAAACCCGGCCTTAACAGGCAAGAAGTGAGCGTAGAGAAAAATTGCGCTCCACACTGCACTCCAATACCAGCGCTGCTTAAGTGAGCGGTGAGCTGGTTTTACGTGCTCGTGCACGATTTCACCATAGACATCAATGGGGAAAGCCGGCTGAGAAAAAGTCTAACACCTGCAATAAAGCAGCGTAAAACTCAGTAACGCAGCCCCATTGATTCCTATGGGGAAACTATGGGGAAACTAAAGTTATGTTTACACCTAACACCCTAACATGAAGTCTAAACACCCCTAATCTTACACTTATTAACCCCTAATCTGCCGCCCCCGACATCGCCGAAACCTACATTATACTTATTAACCCCTAATCTGCCGCTCCGGACATCGCCGCCACCTACATTATACTTATGAACCCCTAATCTGCTGCCCCCAACATCGCCGACACCTACATTATATTTATTAACCCCTAATCTGCTGCCCCTAATATCGCCGCAACCTACCTACATTTATTAACCCCTAATCTGCCGCTCCCAACATTACCGCCACTATTCTAAATTTATTAACCCCTAAACCTAAGTATAACCCTAATACCCCCTAACTTAAATATAATTTAAATAAATCTTAATACAAATTCCTATCATTAACTATATAATTCCTATTTTAAAAAAAATACTTACCTATAAAATAACTAATAGTTACATTGTATCTATCTTAGGGTTTATTTTTATTTTACAGGCAAGTTTGTATTTATTTTAACTAGGTAGAATAGTTACTAAATAGTTATTAACTATTTACTAACTACCTAGCTAAAATAAATACAAATTTAACTGTAAAATAAAACCTAACCTAAGCTACAATAACACCTAACACTACAATTACATAAATTCCCTACATTAAATACAATTGAATAAATTAAATTAGCTAAATTACAAAAAAACAAACACTAAATTACAGAAAACAAAAACAAATTACAGATCTTTAAACTAATTACACCTAATCTAAGAGCCCTATAAAAATAAAAAAGCCCCCCAAAATAAAATAAAAAACCCTAGCCTAAACTAAACTATCAATAGCACTTAAAAGGGTCTTTTGCGGGTCATTGCCCCAAAGAAATCAGCTCTTTTACCTGAAAAAAAAATACAAACACCCCCCAACAGTAAAACCCACCACCCACACAACCAACCCCCCAAATAAAATACTAACTAAAAAAACCTAAGCTCCCCATTGTCCTGAAAAGGGCATTTGGATGGGCATTGCCCTTAAAAGGGCATTTAGCTCTATTGCAGCCCAAAGCCCCAACCTAAAATATAAAACCACCCAATACACCCTTAAAAAATCCTAACACTAACCCCCGAAGATTCACTTACCGGGAGAAGTCTTCATCCAAGTGGCAAGACGTCCTCAATGAAGCCGGCAGAAGTGGTCCTCCAGACGGGCAGAGGTCTTCATCTCCAATGGGGAGCTTAGGTTTTTTTAGTTAGTATTTTATTTGGGGGTTGGTTGTGTGGGTGGTGGGTTTTACTGTTAGGGTGGTGTTTGCATTTTTTTTCAGGTAAAAGAGCTGATTTCTTTGGGGCAATGCCCCACAAAAGGCCCTTTTAAGGGCTATTGATAGTTTAGTTTAGGCTAGGTTTTTTTTTTTTGGGGGGGGGGGTATTTTTATAGGGCTCTTAGAATAGGTGTAATTTGTTTAAAGATCTTGTAATTTGTTTTTTTATTTTCTGTAATTTAGTGTTTGTTTGTTTTTTTAATTTAGCTAGTTTTATTTAATTTATTTAATTGTATTTAATGTAGGGAATTTATTTAATTGTTGTGTAGTGTTAGGGTAACTTAGGTTAGGTTTTATTTTACAGGTCAATTTGTATTATTTTAGCTAGGTAGTTAGTAAATAGCTAATAACTATTTAGTAACTATTCCACCTAGTTAAAATAAATACAAACTTGCCTGTAAAATAAAAATAAACCATAAGCTAGATACAATGTAACTATTAGTTATATTGTAGCTAACTTAGGCTTTATTTTATAGGTAAGTATTTAGTTTTAAATAGGTATTATTTAGTTTTATTTAGATTTATTTTAATTATATTTAAAATAGTAGCGGCGACGTTGGGGGCGGCAGATTAGGGGTTAATAAGTATAATGTTGGTAAAGGCGATGTTAGGGGCGGCAGCTTAGGGGTTAATAATATTTCACTAGTGTTTGTGATTCAGGAGTGTGGCGGTTTAGGGGTTAATATGTTTATTATAGTGGCGGCGATGTCCGGAGTGGCAGATTAGGGGTTAATAATTTTATTTTAGTGTTTGCGATGCGGGAGGGCATCGGTTTAGGGGTTAATAGGTAGTTTATCGGTGTTAGTGTACTTTTTAGCACTTTAGTTATGAGTTTTATGCTACAGCTTTGTAGCGTAAAACACATAACTACTGACTTTAAAATGCGTTAAGAATCTTGGCGGTAGAGGCTGTACCACTCACTTTTTGGCCTCCCAGGCAAACTCGTAATACCGGTGCTATGGAAGTCCCATAGAAAAAAGCCTTTACGAAATTTACGTAAGTAGGTTTACGGTAAGGCCAAAAAAGTGTGCGGTGCCCCTAAACCTGCAAGACTCGTAATAGCAGTGGGCGTAAAAGAGCAGCGTTAAGACCTGTTAACACTGCTTTTTCACTTTACCACACAACTCGTAATCTAGCCGCCAATCTTGAATAAATTACCAATGGCCTTTAAAAGGGCCTTTTGTAGGGCATTGCCCTAAAGATATCAGCTTTTTTTGTGAAAAAAAAAAAAAATACAAATACCCACTAACATTACAAACCCCCACCCAACCGAAACCCACAAAATAAAAAAACTATCTAAAAAAACCTAAGCTACCCAGTGCCCTGAAAAGGGCATTTGTATGGACATTGCCCTTAAAAGGGCATTTAGCTCTTTTGCTGCCCAAACCCTAATCTAACCCTTAAATAAAACACTAACCCTTGACGATCCACTTACAGTTTTTGAAGTCCCGCTTGAACGATCTTCATGCCAGCGGAGAAGTCTTCATCCAGGTGACCTCTTCAATCTTCATCCAGGTGGCAAAGTCCTCATGCAAGCGGCGAGAAGTCTTCATCCAGGCGGCCTCTTCAATCTTCATCCAGGTGGCATCTTCTATCTTGATCCCAGTGACGCGGAGCGGGTCCATCCTGAAGACATCCTGATTTGAACAGCCAATAGGATTTAAGCAGCTCTCATTCTATTGGCTGATTCATCATCCAATAGAATTAGAGCTGCTTAAATCCTATTGGCTGATTTGAACAGCCAAAAGGATTTTAGCAGCTCTAATTCCTATTGGCTGATTCAAATTTTTCAGCTAATAGGAATGCAAGGGACGCCATTTTGCATCGCGTACCTTGCATTGAAGATTCAGTATACGGTGGCGACCATATGAAGAGGATGCTCAGCACCGGATGTCTTCAGGATGGACCCACTCCATGCCACCGGGATCAAGATAGAAGATGCCGCCTGGATGAAGACTTCTCGCCGCTTGGATGAAGACTTCTCCGCCAGGATGAAGATCGTTCAAGCGGGACTTCAAAAACTGTAAGTGGATCGTCGGGGGTTAGTGATAGGTTTTTTTAAGGGTTTATTGGGTGGGTTTTATTTTTAGATTAGGGTTTGGGCAGCAAAAGAGCTAAATGCCCTTTTAAGGGCAATTCCCATACAAATGCCCTTTTCAGGGCAATGGGTAGCTTAGGTTTTTTTTAGATTTAGTTTTTTTTTATTTCGAGGGGATGGTTGGGTGGTGGGTTTTACTGTTGGGGGTCTTTGTATTTTTTTTTACAGGTTAAAGAACTAATATCTTTGGAGCAATGCCCCACAAAAGGCCCCTTTACGGCCATTGGTAGTGTATTGTAGGCTAGGGTAGGAAAAATCCTATTGGCTGATGCAATCAGTCAATAGGATTGAGCTCACATTCTATTGGCTGATTGGATTGCATCAGCCAATAGGATTTTTCCTACCTTAATTCCGATTGGCTGATAGAATCCTATCAGCCAATCAGAATTCAAGGGACGCCATCTTGGATGAAGCCATTTAAAGGAACCTTCATTCTTCATTTGGATGTTGTTGGAAGAGGATGCTCCGCGTCGACTGGCTTGAAGATGGACCCGCTCCGCTCAGGATGGATGAAGATAGAAGATGCCGCCTGGATGAAGACTTCTGCCCGTCTGGAGGTCCTCTTCTGGCCGGATCAGATGAAGACTTCTGCCCCTCTGGAGGACCACTTCTGCCCGGTTGGGTGAAGACGTTTCAAGGTAGGGTGATCTTCAAGGGGTTAGTGTTAGGTTTTATTAAGGGGGTATTGGGTGGGTTTAGAGTAGGGTTGGGTGTGTGGGTGGTAGGTTTTAATGTTTGGGGGGTATTGTATTTTTTCTTACAGGTAAAATAACTGATTACTTTGGGGCAATGCCCCGCAAAAAGCCCTTTTATGGGCTATTTGTTATTTAGTATAGGGTAGGGCTTTTTATTATTTTGGGGGGTTATTTTATTAGGGGGATTAGATTAGTTGTAATTAGTTTTAAAAAATTGTAATTATTTTATTATTTTTTGTAATTTAGTGTTTGTTTTTTTTCGTACTTTAGTTTATTTAATTTAATTGAATTTAATTGTAGCTAGTTTAGGTAATTAATTTAATGATAGTGTAGTGTTAGGTGTAATTGTAACTTAGGTTAGGGTTTATTTTACAGGTAAATTTGACTTTAACTAGGTAGTTATTAAATAGTTAATGACTATTTAATAACTATTGTACCTAGTTAAAATAAAGACAAAGTTGCCTGTAAAATAAAAATAAACCCTGAGATAGCTACAATGTAACTATTAGTTATATTGTAGCTAGCTTAGGGTTTATTTTATAGGTAAGTATTTAGTTTTAAATAGGATTAATTTATTTAATTGTATTAATTTTATTTAGATTTATTTAAAATTATATTTAAGTTAGGGGGTGTTAGGGTTAGGGTTAGACTTAGGTTTAGGGGTTAATATATTTATTATAGTGGCGGTGACATTGGGGGCAGCAGATTAGGGGTTAATAAATATAATGTAGGGTTCAGCGATGTTGGGGGCAGCAGATTAGGGGTTCATAAGTATAATGTAGGTGGCGGCAGTGTCCGGATTGGCAGATTAGGAGTTAATAATATAATGTAGGTTTCAGCGATAGCGGGGACGGAAGATTAGGGGTTAATAAGTGTAAGATTAGGGGTGTTTAGACTCGGGGTTCATGTTAGGGTGTTAGGTGTAGACATAAAATGTATTTCCCCATAGGAATCAATGGGGCTGCGTTAGGAGCTGAACGCTGCTCTTTTGCAGGTGTTTGGGTTTTTTTCAGCCGGCTCTCCCCTATTGATTTCTATGGGGAAATTGTGCATGAGCACGTTTTACCTGCTCACCGCTAACGTAAGCAGCGCTGGTATTGAGGTGAGATGTGGAGCTAAATTTTGCTCTCCGCTCACTTTTTTGCGGCTAACGTCGGGTTTAAAAAAAAACGTGGGGGGGGGGCGGACCCGGCCACAAAACAGCATGGCCGCAAATACTTAGTGCTCCGAGAAAGCTAACTCCTGCCACACCATTTAAAAGCGGTCCAAGTGATCAAAACAAAGGTTCTGGCCGAGTAGGTGTCGGGGGAAACCCACGGGCACGCAACAGCATCATGTGAGAGGATAATCAGCCTCCGGGGAGACGGATACTGCACCTCACTTGATACCGACAGGGCCTAAAGACTCACCATCAGTGGCGCGAACCGCCATTTGCAGCAGAGCTGAGAAGAGACGTGGGGGCAGGTCTGATCTCACCGGACTCCAGGACACAGCCGAAACAACATAGCGGCACAGCGGACAGACAGGCGAAGGTACCGACAGACATATACACCTCAGCACTTGCAAGACTCAGTGAGAGGAGAGCGGGAGCCCGCCATCTTTGACAGACGGACGTGTCAGCTAAGGTATAACCTCATACAGGGAAAATAAGTGTTTGGGGAGCCGGCTGCCAGAGCTCTAAATATGGACTTTATTTTAAGCATGCATGGGGCACAAAAGAAGAATAGCAAGATACAGGGGGCTGAGGCACTGAAATAATCATATAAACATTATAACAACATAATTATTGTGTGGTGGATACCATATTAAACCTGCTAACTTCTTGTACAGCCCCTGCCATACTCCTGCAGCCCCATAAGAGATAGGGGGAGAATGTTATAAACATGCTGTCATAATAATCTGCAATCTGGTAAGAAATAGTAAGGGGCAGTGAGGCTATGTGACAACTGCTTCAAGAAAACACCCTATATAGAAGATACCTGTTTAAGTATACATTGAACAACTGTCTGAGCAGGGGATACAGATCATCCTTCAAGCTAGAGCGGAGCCATTCCCAATATTCTGGTGCACTGCTCATGTTATAAATCTGCAGCTTTGCGAAACACAGGCAGCGCATATACATCTCAACAGATACCCTGCAATCCACCATAGAAATAGGACAGTGTCGTGAGGCCCAGTGCAGGCTGCCCTAGGGAAATAGCCTTATGTAGAGAGTGACTTTGCAAAACAGATAAAATTACTGCTGGCACAGGGTCTTACAGGCTACAACACAACACTAAGCAGCTTTTGACTCAGCACAGAGACATTTCAAACAACGATATCGACATGACGTCCAAAAGACAACAAAAAATAGACAAAGTTCAAAAACCAGTAAACCCCTCAGGCTCTAAAATGAACTCTTTCTTTAAGACAGTGGCTACACCTGGCGCTATAACACCAAGCTCTCCCACTTCCGACATAGAAGAAAGGGCTCACACAGACGATACCACACATGAAGCAGATTCTCCCCTTACTAGAGCAGACCTAAATGCTTTACCCTCCAAAGAGGATTTCTCAACCTTTATGCAGCAGGTTAGCCAACTAATCTGAGATGGCATGGCTGAAGTTAAAAAAGACATCACAGAATTAGGTAACAGAGTTGTACAACTTGAGGAATATGCTGAAGAGGTGTCGGAATCCACAAATCTGACCACATTGCAACTTCAACACCAGACCACTGAGATTATACAATTGCAAAATCAAATTGAGGACCTAGACAACAGAGGTCGCAGACAGAATTTAAGGATAAGAGGGATACCAGAAACCATCTTGCCTGCGAATCTACAACAATATCTACAAGGTTTGTTTCGCTTCCTGCTTGATACAGACCCCGACATGGACATAATGTTGGACAGAGCTCACAGAGCATTAAGGCCGAAACCACAACCCTCGGCACCACCTAGAGACGTTATCCTGAAGTGTCATTATTTCCAAGACAAGGAAAACATTTTGGCAGCAGCAAGAAAAAAATCACCTGTTTGTTACTTAGACACCCCTCTTCAAATATATGCAGACCTAAGTCCCCTCACCCTATCAAAATGCCGGGAAGTGGGATTTCTCACAGTGCACCTGAGAAGTCTGGGAGTACCCTATCGTTGGGGCTTCCCCTTCTCTCTGAGAGCTTTAAAAGACAATAAAGAGGCTGTTTATAAAGACTTGGAGGACTTAGACACTTTCTGTACACAATTAAATATTGCAAAACCAAAGATACCCGCGGAAACTGGCAAAGGACAAGAAGATGACCCAGTCCAGCATCTACCACCGAAAACACAAAGACAAAAATGGACAACAGTCCAGAGGAGAGTGAAATCGATGGCTCTGAAGCATACGTACAAAGATTCCAGTAACATCGCTCCACCATGAAGCTACTGACAGCAGTATTTACAGGACTCTCCTTAATAAAGAGAAGACCCAAGGTTATTACTGGACATAATAAGGTATAAACGGACCACTAGTCTAAAGAGGTAGCGGCAGATTGTTTGTAGAGCCTTGGCTGTCTTTATCTCTCTTTCTACCAGCAGGTTTCTACTACATGATCCCAGAAACTGTTACATAAATTTTGGACATAACTTATCATTTTTCAATTGGCAGGAGTAGCAGCAGCAGTTGGTTTGCTGTCTCCTCCCACTTGTAGAGTATGAGATTAGTCTATAATGTGATAGACAATACAGTTAGGTTTAATGTTCAGTTTATAGTTAGTAAGTTATTTAATGTTCATGTGTTCCTTTTGTTCCATTTACAGAAAATTCTCCTAAGTTGCTTAAGTTATTTCTTACAATCACAGAGCTTTTCTCAGGGTCCTCCGGGCTGGGGAGCGATAACATAATTTATGTCAGAACTTACCTGATAAATTCATTTCTTTCATATTAGCAAGAGTCCATGAGCTAGTGACGTATGGGATATACATTCCTACCAGGAGGGGCAAAGTTTCCCAAACCTTAAAATGCCTATAAATACAAACCTCACCACACCCACAATTCAGTTTAACGAAAAGTCAAGAAGTGGGGTGATAAGAAAAAAGTGCGAAAGCGTATAAAATAAGGAATTGGAATAATTGTGCTTTATACAAAAAAATCATAACCACCACAAAAAAGGGCGGGCCTCATGGACTCTTGCTAATATGAAAGAAATGAATTTATCAGGTAAGTTCTTACATAAATTATGTTTTCTTTCATGTAATAAGCAAGAGTCCATGAGCAAGTGACGTATGGGATAATGACTACCCAAGATGTGGATCTTTCCACGCAAGAGTCACTAGAGAGGGAGGGATAAAATAAAGACAGCCAATTCCTGCTGAAAATAATCCACACCCAAAATAAAGTTTAATGAAAAACATAAACAGAAGATTCAAACTGAAACCGCTGCCTGAAGTACTTTTCTACCAAAAACTGCTTCAGAAGAAGAAAATACATCAAAATGGTAGAATTTAGTAAAAGTATGCAAAGAGGACCAAGTTGCTGCTTTGCAAATCTGATCAACCGAAGCTTCATTCCTAAACGCCCAGGAAGTAGAAACTGACCTAGTAGAATGAGCTGTAATCCTTTGGGGAGGAGTTTTACCCGACTCGACATAGGCATGATGAATTAAAGATTTCAACCAAGATGCCAAAGAAATGGCAGAAGCTTTCTGGCCTTTTCTAGAACCGGAAAAGATAACAAATAGACTAGAAGTCTTTCGGAAAGACTTAGTAGCTTCAACATAATATTTCAAAGCTCTAACAACATCCAAAGAATGCAACGATTTCTCCTTAGAATTCTTAGGATTAGGACATAATGAGGGAACCACAATTTCTCTACTAATGTTGTTGGAATTCACAACCTTAGGTAAAAATTCAAAAGAAGTTTGCAACACCGCCTTATCCTGATGAAAAATCAGAAAAGGAGACTCACAAGAAAGAGCGGATAATTCAGAGACTCTTCTGGCAGAAGAGATCGCCAAAAGGAACAAAACTTTCCAAGAAAGTAATTTAATGTCCAATGAATGCATGGGTTCAAAAGGAAGAGCTTGAAGAGCCCCCAGAACCAAATTCAAACTCCAAGGAGGAGAAATTGACTTAATGACAGGTTTTATACGAACCAAAGCTTGTACAAAACAATGAATATCAGGAAGATTAGCAATCTTTCTGTGAAAAAGAACAGAAAGAGCAGAGATTTGTCCTTTCAAAGAACTTGCGGATAAACCTTTATCTAAACCATCCTGAAGAAACTGTAAAATTCTCGGAATTCTAAAAGAATGCCAAGAAAAATGATGAGAAAGACACCAAGAAATATAAGTCTTCCAGACTCTATAATATATCTCTATAGATACAGATTTACGAGCCTGTAACATAGTATTAATCACAGAGTCAGAGAAACCTCTTTGACCAAGAATCAAGTGTTCAATCTCCATACCTTTAAATTTAAGGATTTGAGATCCTGATGGAAAAAAGGACCTTGCGACAGAAGGTCTGGTCTTAGCGGAAGAGTCCACGGATGGCAAGAGGCCATCCGGACAAGATCCGCATACCAAAACCTGTGAGGCCATGCCGGAGCTACCAGCAGAACAAACGAGCATTCCTTCAGAATCTTGGAGATTACTCTTGGAAGAAGAACTAGAGGCGGAAAGATATAGGCAGCATGATACTTCCAAGGAAGTGATAATGCATCCACTGCTTCCGCCTGAGGATCCCGGGATCTGGACAGATACCTGGGAAGTTTCTTGTTTAGATGAGACGCCATCAGATCTATTTCTGGAAGCTCCCACATTTGAACAATCTGAAGAAATACCTCTGGGTGAAGAGACCATTCGCCCGGATGCAACGTTTGGCGACTGAGATAATCCGCTTCCCAATTGTCTATACCTGGGATATGAACCGCAGAGATTAGACAGGAGCTGGATTCCGCCCAAACCAGAATTCGAGATACTTCTTTCATAGCCAGAGGACTGTGAGTGACTCCTTGATGATTGATGTATGCCACAGTTGTGACATTGTCTGTCTGAAAACAAATGAACGATTCTCTCTTCAGAAGAGGCCAAGACTGAAGAGCTCTGAAAATTGCACAGAGTTCCAAAATATTGATCGGTAATCTCACCTCCTGAGATTCCCAAACTCCTTGTGCCGTCAGAGATCCCCACACAGCTCCCCAACCTGTAAGACTTGCATCTGTTGAAATTACAGTCCAGGTTGGAAGAACAAAAGAAGCCCCCTGAATTAAACGATGGTGATCTGTCCACCACGTTAGAGAGTGTCGTAAATCGGTTTTAAAGATATTAATTGAGATATCTTTGTGTAATCCCTGCACCATTGATTCAGCATACAGAGCTGAAGAGGTCGCATATGAAAACGAGCAAAGTGGATCGCGTCCGATGCAGCAGTCATAAGACCTAGAATTTCCATGCATAAGGCTACCGAAGGGAATGATTGTGACTGAAGGTTTCGACAAGCTGAAATCAATTTTAGACGTCTCTTGTCTGTCAAAGACAGAGTCATGGACACTGAATCTATCTGGAAACCCAAAAAGGTTACCCTTGTCTGAGGAATCAATGAACTTTTTAGTGAATTGATCCTCCAACCATGATCTTGAAGAAACAACACAAGTCGATTCGTATGAGATTCTGCTAAATGTAAAGACTGAGCAAGTACCAAGATATCGTCCAAATAAGGAAATACCACAATACCCTGTTCTCTGATTACAGACAGAAGGGCACCGAGAACCTTTGTAAAAATTCTTGGAGCTGTAGCTAGGCCAAACGGCAGAGCCACAAACTGGTAATGCTTGTCCAGAAAAGAGAATCTCAGGAACTGATAATGATCTGGATGAATCGGAATATGCAGATATGCATCCTGTAAATCTATTGTGGACATATAATGCCCTTGCTGAACAAAAGGCAAGATAGTCCTTACAGTTACCATTTTGAACGTTGGTATCCTTACATAACGATTCAATATTTTTAGATCCAGAACTGGTCTGAAGGAATTCTCCTTCTTTGGTACAATGAAGAGATTCGAATAAAACCCCAGCCCCTGTTCCAGAACTGGAACTGGCATAATTACTCCAGCCAACTCTAGATCTGAAACACATTTCAGAAATGCTTGAGCTTTCACTGGATTTACTGGGACACGGGAAAGAAAAAATCTCTTTGCAGGAGGTCTTATCTTGAAACCAATTCTGTACCCTTCTGAAACAATGTTCTGAATCCAAAGATTGTGAACAGAATTGATCCAAATTTCTTTGAAAAAACATAACCTGCCCCCTACCAGCTGAGCTGGAATGAGGGCCGCACCTTCATGTGGACTTAGAAGCTGGCTTTGCTTTTCTAGAAGGCTTGGATTTATTCCAGACTGGAGATGGTTTCCAAACTGAAACTGCTCCTGAGGATGAAGGATCAGGTTTTTGTTCTTTGTTGAAACGAAAGGAACGAAAACGATTATTAGCCCTGTTTTTACCCTTAGATTTTTTATCCTGTGGAAAAAAAGTTCCTTTCCCACCAGTAACAGTTGAGATAATAGAATCCAACTGAGAACCAAATAATTTGTTACCCTGGAAAGAAATGGAAAGTAGAGTCGATTTAGAAGACATATCAGCATTCCAAGTTTTAAGCCATAAAGCTCTTCTAGCTAAAATAGCTAGAGACATAAACCTGACATCAACTCTGATAATATCAAAAATGGCATCACAGATAAAATTATTAGCATGTTGAAGAAGAATAATAATATTATGAGAATTATGATCTGTTACTTGTTGCGCTAAAGTTTCCAACCAAAAAGTTGAAGCTGCAGCAACATCAGCCAATGATATAGCAGGTCTAAGAAGATTACCTGAACACAGATAAGCTTTTCTTAGAAAGGATTCAATTTTCCTATCTAAAGGATCCTTAAACGAAGTACCATCTGACGTAGGAATAGTAGTACGTTTAGCAAGGGTAGAAATAGCCCCATAAACTCTGTCAGACGGCACAGGATATAATTGCTTAAAACGTTTAGAAGGAGTAAATGAATTACCCAAATTATTCCATTCTCTGGAAATTACTTCAGAAATAGCACCAGGAACAGGAAAAACTTCTGGAATAACCATAGGAGATTTAAAGACCTTATCTAAACGTTTAGATTTAGTATCAAGAGGACCAGAATCCTCAATTTCTAAAGCAATTAGTACTTCTTTAAGTAAAGAACGAATAAATTCCATTTTAAATAAATATGAAGATTTATCAGCATCAACCTCTGAGACAGAATCCTCTGAACCAGAAGAGTCATTAGAATCAGAATGATGATGTTCATTTAAAAATTCATCTGTATAAAGAGAAGTTTTAAAAGATTTTTTATGTTTACTAGAAGGAGGAATAACAGACATAGCCTTCTTGATGGATTCAGAAACAAAATCTCTTATGTTATCAGGAACATTCTGAACATTAGATGTTGATGGAACTGCAACAGGTAATGGTACATTACTAAAGGAAATATTATCTGCATTAACAAGTTTGTCATGACAATTAATACAAACAACAGCTGGAGGAACAGCTACCAAAAGTTTACAGCAGATACACTAAGCTTTGGTAGTTCCAGCACCAGACAGCGATTTTCCTGAAGTATCTTCTGACTCAGATGCAACGTGAGACATCTTGCAATATGTAAGAGAAAAAACAACATATAAAGCAAAATTGATCAAATTCCTTAAATGACAGTTTCAGGAATGGGAAAAAATGCCAAGGAACAAGCTTCTAGCAACCAGAAGCAAAGAAAAAATGAGACTTAAATAATGTGGAGACAAAAGCGACGCCCATATTTTTTTAGCGCCAAATAAGACGCCCACATTATTTGGCGCCTAAATGCTTTTGGCGCCAAAAATGACGCCACGTCCGGAACGCCGACATTTTTGGCGCAAAAGAACGTCAAAAAAATGACGCAACTTCCGGCGACACGTATGACGCCGTAAACAGAAAAGATTTTTTGCGCCAAAAAAGTCTGCGCCAAGAATGACGCAATAAAATGAAGCATTTTCAGCCCCCGCGAGCCTAACAGCCCACAGGGAAAAAAGTCAAATTTTTAAGGTAAGAAAAATATTTGATTCAAGTGCATTATCCCAAATATGAAACTGACTGTCTGAAAATAAGGAATGTTGAACATCCTGAGTCAAGGCAAATAAATGTTTGAATACATATATTTAGAACTTTATTAAAAAAGTGCCCAACCATAGCTTAGAGTGTCACAGAAAATAAGACTTACTTACCCCAGGACACTCATCTACATGTTTGTAGAAAGCCAAACCAGTACTGAAACGAAAATCAGCAGAGGTAATGGTATATATATAAGAGTATATCGTTGATCTGAAAAGGGAGGTAAGAGATGAATCTCTACGACCGATAACAGAGAACCTATGAAATAGACCCCGTAGAAGGAGATCATTGAATTCAAACAGGCAATACTCTCCTCACATCCCTCTGACATTCACTGCACGCTGAGAGGAAAACCGGGCTCCAACCTGCTGCGCAGCGCATATCAACGTAGAATCTAGCACAAACTTACTTCACCACCTCCATAGGAGGCAAAGTTTGTAAAACTGAATTGTGGGTGTGGTGAGGGGTGTATTTATAGGCATTTTAAGGTTTGGGAAACTTTGCCCCTCCTGGTAGGAATGTATATCCCATACGTCACTAGCTCATGGACTCTTGCTAATTACATGAAAGAAACAGGTGTTTCCAAAAGATGTCATCAAGTTACAAGGTAAGACTACACACCCACATTTGATAAGACACAATGCATAGAAATATAACCGTAGTATCCCAGAACGCATAGGGACTCAACTCCCCCTCAAAAAGATCTATTGCTTTGAGGTGGTTTGCTAAGCAAAAAAGCTCAGTCATATTTGTTCAGGAAACCCACTTTTCAAAAAACTCAGAGCCTAAATTCTCGTCAAAGGACTTCCCAACAGGATATTTTAATTCCAGCGAAAAAAAAAAAAAATGGGTGGGTATACTGATACACCGTAGCACACCTTTTCAGCTGATCAACACAGTAGGGGACAGAGAGGGTAGAATACTCATAGTAATAGGATTGATATATAATAGACCAGTGACATTTGTTAATATTTACGCACCCAATTCAGGTAGGACACCCTTCTTTAAAAGATTACTCTCCCTGGTCCTAGAACATAGGAAGGGTGTGTTGATTTTAGGAGGGGACCTCAATGTCTTCCTGGATACAACTTCCACTAATACTAGCGCAGCTCATAGACCTCTAGACTTGGTTTATCGATGTTTCCGACAACTTGGACTGATAGATATTTGGAGGGTACAGCATCCCTTGCAAAAGAATTATACATTTTACTCACACCCGTGGGCTTCATACTCACGGCTGGATTATCTGTACATAGATCAATCAAGCTTATCCTTTGTGACAGACTCAGATATCCAACCAACCACATGGGCGGATCATTCATTGGTCTCTATTTCCATACATTGGCCAGAAACCCCAGTAAGTCCTTTTATTTGGAGATTAGATGAATATCTCCTGAGTCACCCACTAACAAATAAGTCTTTAACCACCTCAATCACAGAATACTTCCAGTTTAACATGAACACAGAGGTATCACCACTCAACATTTGGGAGACACATAAGGCAGTGGTCCGAGGGGAGTGCATCAAACATAAAGCTTATATGAAGAAAACATAAAAAATGACAGTAAACTCCTTACTCTCTAGATTTCGAGAACTAGAAATAGAACATAAACAACGACCAAAAGACCCTAACCTTTTAACGCTAATAACTAAAGCCAGGGCAGACCTTAACAATATACTCACAAGGGAGGCACAGAAGTCAGCACTTAAACTAAGAAAAACTTTCTTTTATGAGGGAAACAGAGCGGGATCACTACTGGCAAGGGCTCTGAGGGCCAAAACTGGTCAAACACATGTACACAAAATACAAAAACAGTCTGGGACGGATACCCATGACAGCAAGGAAATAGTGGACAGTTTCAGGGACTTTTATGCAAGACTTTACAATCTAGAGCAACTAGACACGCCGTCACATATCAAAGTCATGGAACAATATAGCCAGACTGCCAACTTAAACCCCCTGACAGAATCCCAGAAAAGAGACCTGGACATGCACACTAAAGGAAATCCTGACAGTTATTTCCCATCTTCCAACAGGGAAAAGCCCGGGCCCAGACGGGTTCACTAACTCATATTACAAAACTTTCAAGCACATTTTGGCCCCTCACTTACTGTCCTTATTCCAGGCCATAGATAGCGACTTAAAATTCTCACCCGAAATGTTAACGGCGCACATTGCGGTTATATTAAAGCCAGATAAACCACAGGATCAAATGGGTAGCTACAGACCTATCTCCTTACTCAATTCGGACATAAAGATATTTAGCAAAATTATAGCAAACCGTATAAACTTAGTATTGAACGACATCATACACACTGACCAGGTAGGCTTCACACCTCGTCGTGAAGCACGAGACAACACAATATGGGCGCTAACACTATCGACATATGCAAAATTTCACAACATACCGGCAGTAATAATGACAATAGATGCAGAAAAGGCGTTCGATAGGACAAATTGGCAATTCTTCAAAAAAACATTAGAAATATTTGGATTCGGCCCCAAAATGATAGATAGAGTCTGTAGCCTTTACACATGTCCAAAGGGTAGAGTAAGAGTAAATAGCATGCTTTCAGACCCATTTTTGATCCAAAACGGCACGAGACAGGGGTGCCCACTGTCCCCCATCTTGTTTATATTGACTATGGAGGTACTTGCGGCTCACATACGCGCCAACAAAGATATACAAGTACGCTACTATATTTCACCTTTGGATGATTAAAGGGCTGTGAGGAAAAAGTACTACAAAGAGAAAAAAGAAAAGGCAGTAAAGTTAGTGGCTCCCACTGTTAGGCACACAGCTAAAATATCTCGAAGCGCATTGAAATAACAAGATTGTCCATATAGGACTATAGGAATGAACTGAACTATTGTTGTTGTAGTTTTGTGGGCCCACAGAAGCAGAGGGCCTGAACAGAAAGGAAAGCACTAGGAAAAGGAAAGAACTTACACCGTTTTTTCTGTTGGGGATCTATGGAGGCTAAGAAGTAGCAGGGACTGTGAGATACCTGCTGTAACTGTTTAGTAATATCAAGGCCCAATATAGATTTGCGGACGCTGGACTATATTATAAGCTAAACTGGACAGCCTGGTATAAAAAATTCAAATAATACTCAGGGTAAAAAAAAAAAAAAAAAAAAAAGGGGCGCCCTTAAATAAGATAAGAGAACCCTGTGAAGAGACTGAGAATCAAGATAAGTGACTGCATTCTGTTCACCGTGCAATACATTGTTCTGGGTATTGTACGGCGCTGGCGCAGCTGGCGTATTGAATTGTTCTTTGCTTGTGTATATTGCATATGATTCTGAGAAATGTTTTATATATGTATAGATGGCTAGTAAGAACTATAGCTAAACTCGTATACCTACAAAAGTTATAACAGTATATATCGTTTAAGGGATAATATCATTGTGGGTAGAAAAATATTAACCATTGTAAACTGGTCCCTGAACTCACTATCTTTAGGCAGGGTGGTATCCAAGAGAAATATCCTTAGCTGTTAGAGGTGAATCTCTCTTTATTTTCTGATATAATGAAAATCAACAGTATGAAGTATTTGAAGAGAGGTTAATGGAAAAAATGTAGCAGTGCATTACTATTAACACTACACAAACACGTACCACGTATTGTATTATATTCATACACATTGTCCTTTTTTTTCCCCTATTCACCAAAGGAAACAATAAGAGTTTGGAAAACTCAAAGAAAAGCAAAAAAAAAAAAAAAAAAAAAAAACATACACAAATCACAGTCGGTTATAGGCAGTACAAACTGCTTGGTATATCCCATCTGTGGATGGGCGTAAAGTGTGCATCACTATATTAGTAGATACATAGTTATTATTGTGTTTCACCTTTTTCTTTTTTTCCTTTACCTTTCCCCTTTTATTTTCAACACTTCGTTTTTCTTTTTTTTAGTTTTTCACTTAATCACTTATTTTCATTTTCTTTTCCTCGCTGTTTTACACATTCACATATGGATAGATTTCTATCCAATAAGTCACCTGTAATGCCTGCTAAAACTAGGGACAGAAGGGTAACAATGAGGAATAGTGTAGAGAATAGTGCTGAAATCAGGACAGAATCTGGTATGACAGGTATCAACCCTGCAGATATAAGTGAAATCTCAAAGCAGGTAGCAAACCTGCTACTACCACAATTGGATAAAATTAGACAAGATATGGCACTATTAACAATAGAAACTAAACAGTTTATGGCAAGAATTACAGAGGCTGAGAATAGGATCTCAGTAGTAGAGGATACACTTGATGTACAGGAGCAGAATGTACAAATACATAGTGAGCAAATAGCAGATATGCAGAAGAAGATTGAAGAACTTGAGGATAGGTCCCGTAGGAACAATCTTAGGGTCCTAGGGATACCAGAGAGCACCGAGTTCCAAGATCTAATGAAGTTCGCATCCATTACTTTACCACAGGCCCTAGGTATAGACACATTAGGTAGAATAATACCAATTGAAAGGGCACACAGGACAGGATATTTAAAAGCTCCTTCAGAAAATGGGGTGCATAGAAGACCAATTATGATTAAGTTCTTGAATTTCCAAGACAATGTAAATATTCTTAGAGTATATAGAGGTATAAATAACTTGGAAATAGCACAAAACAAGGTCTTACTCTTTCAAGATTTTTCGGCTCAAACTACGGCTAAAAGAAAAGAAATGGCTCCTTATTGTACAAAACTGATACAGGCAGGTTTTCTAGCTAGAATGATATACCCTGCTAATATTAAGATCAAGAGGTATTAGAATTTTTAAAAAAGAATGGCGATGGGAGCTGTTGAAAATTGGTTTTATAGGATATGTTTTATTTTTTTCTCTTACTTGTATGGCTGTATTATTAATCGGGGAAATTTTTTTATTTTTTTTTATTTTTTTTTATTATCCTTTTTCCCTTTCCTTTCTCTTCTTTTTTTTCCCCCTCTTTTTCTCTTCTCCTCTCCCCTCCCCCCCTCGCTCTCACTCTGGTTTTTGACAAGGAGTTAATTTGCTGACATGGTAAATATTAAAATAACATCATGGAATGTGGGAGGTATAACCAATCCAATAAAGAGGAAAAGATTACTTGCTGATATTAAAAAAAGTCAAGCTGATATAGCCCTAATCCAAGAGACACATCTTACTAAAGCCGAAACTGAAAAACTGAAGGTAAATTGGGTCCAAGAAGTTATAACAACATCATGTATATCTAGGAAAAGAGGGGTGGCAATTTTATTCCATCGAAATCTGGAGTACCAAATACTATCTAAAGATATTGATAATAAAGAAAGATATATAATAATTGAAATGCAAGTTAAAGATAGGACTTTTGTAATTTGTAATGTCTATGGGCCAAATAAGAATGAACCTAAATTCTGGTTAGACTTAAGAAATAAATTGTATCAATTTTTGAACTGTACCTTGATAATAGCGGGTGACTTCAACATGACATTTAACAATATAGACAGACTGAAGAATGTAAATAGGGAAACTGAAGCCAGGACAGCAAATAGACCTCTTAAGAAATTTTGTAAAGATCTTAATTTAACTGACGCCTGGCGTCTTTATAACCCCACCACACGAGCATATACGTGCCAAGCTAAGAAATATAAGACATTATCCAGAATCGATTTCTTTTTGGTCTCAACAGTAGTGCTAGGTTTAAAACCAGAACTAGCTATTGGAGACTTCACAATATCAGATCACGCCATAATCTCTCTTAAAATGAAATGGGGGGAAGGAATCAATGACATAACTAGGAGTTATAGATTCCCAACGTACCTAGCAGATAATTTTAAATTTAAGAATTGGCTGATTCAACAATGGCATACATACAGATTGAATAATAGTGCCGACATACACAAAGAGGAAACCTTCTGGGAAGCCGCTAAAGTAGTGTTAAGGGGGGATATCAGAAAATATTCTTTGAATTGTAGGAAAGAGACAAATCGGAAGGAAACTCAGTGCTCAAACTATTTAAAAAATAGGTACAATGCGTATATTGGTACACCTAATAAAGAAAACTGGGATAGGTATATGAAAGCAAGGGCTGAATGGACACTATTAACAGAACAAAAAAACAATATTAAAGATCTTAGACGTAGCGCAAAATTCTACCGTTTTGGAGATAAAATTGGTACCTTACTGGCTAACTGTGTGAAGGTACAGAGTGTAAAAAATGATATTAGAAGGATTAAAGTAAATGATAAATATATAACAGACCCTGCTAAGATACAGGAGGAATTCTATAAATTTTTTAAAAATCTATATTCAAACCCTAAAGTAAACATAATAAATAAAGATAGCTTTTGGCAGGACATCTCCCTTCCACAAATAGATTCAGAAAGCCTAGAGACTTTAAACACTCCAATTTCTCTTATAGAAGTGCAGGAGGCTATTGACAATATAAAACTTAAGAAAGCAGCTGGCCCAGATTTATTACCGGGTGAATTTTAAAAATACTTAAAGGTCAGATTGCTGTGAGTCTGATGAATCTTTTTAATAGCTATCTCATAAAAGGAGGAGTTCCTTCAAGATTTTTTTCTGAATCTTTAATAACAGTTATACATAAAAAAGGGAAGAATCCTGAATATATAGATTCCTATAGACCTATTTCACTATTGAACGCCGATTATAAAATTTTCACAAGTATATTGGCAAAAAGATTGAAAAAAATTATCTCTCCTCTAATAAGTATAGATCAAACTGGTTTTATGCCTAATCGTAATCCATCAGCTAATCTGCGTAAAGTTTTCCTACTGTTGGATGCATGTATAAACCTGGCGAAAAATAATAAGGAAAACAGGGTATTACAGAATGCAGCTATATTGTCAATAGACGCACAAAAAGCATTCGATTCGATAATCTGGGAGCATCTGTTTTCTACTCTGGGACAATTTGGGATTAAATATCAGTTTCTAGATTGTATTAAAGCATTATATTCTAAAGCATCTTCGGCTTTATTGATCAACGGCAATAGAACAAATAACTTTGAATTAGCAAGAGGGACAAGACAAGGATGTCCAATTTCACCACTCTTGTTTAATTTGGCAATTGAGCCGTTAGCAATCAAGCTCAGAGAGCGCTTAGAAGGAATATGCTTAGGAAAGCAGAAATTTATTCTGTTACTTTACGCAGATGATTTATTGCTATTTATTAAAGATGCCCGCCAAGAGGTTGATATGGTATTGGAAATTATTCAGATGTTTGGCTCTTTCTCTGGATATCAGATTAATGCAGCAAAGTCTGAATTATTCTGGATTCTGCAAAATGGGAAACGAAATATACAAACTCCATTTATAGAAATAAAGACACAATTTACATACTTGGGCATTAACGTCTGTAGCGATCCAAAACTTTGGTATAAAATAAACTATATTCCGTTGATCAATAAAATTATTCGTAATTTAGAAAGCTGGGTCAGGTTACCACTTACACTTACCGCTAAAGTTAACTTAATTAAAATGATATTAATACCCAAGTTTTTATATTTGATGCACAATATACCTGTTCTGATGCCTAAAAAGGATATTGAAACTGTATATAAAAACTTCAGGCTGTTCTTATGGGGTAAGGGACGTAATAAAATTGCCTTGAGTACGCTAATGCAACCTAAGCATTTGGGGGGGCTAGCACTTCCCTCTCTTGAGATATATAACTACGTTTGCTTAGGAAAAGTGGCATTAGATTGGCTCACACAAGGTAATTATATTGCCTCATTGGTCGCAGAAGAAAGTATTGTATCACCATATAGTTTACAAGCACTATTACATTGTCACTTCAGAAAGATACCACCTAAAGTTAAAAAATATATTACTATAGGTAATATTATAAAAGCGTGGTTTCGAATATGTGCTTTGATCAAAGCCGATCATACGGTTTCCAACTATTTACCTATAGTCGGAAACCCTTATTTTTCAGCAGGAATTAATAATAAACTATTTAAAAATTGGGCCAATAAGGGCCTAAAGTTTATCTATCAAGTAAAAGATCCTAACGGCCCAAATATACGAACATTTGCAGAAATTAGGCAGCAATTCGGATTAGCTAATGCAGATTTCTATGCATACTTACAACTAAGGTATTGGTATAGTTCAATTATTAGGAGACCAAACCATACTTGGGTAAATTCTGATATAGCCTCAGGTATAATTCTTTACCAAGCTGGTATCCATTCCTTAAAATATTGGCTAAAGGTAATTCTGAAACAGTCAGGTGAGGAAAATATTGGACGTCTGCTGGTTAGGTGGACAACAGATTTTCAAGATATACAAAAAGAAGATATTACTAGAAGTATACAGAAGGTAGAAAATGCTACTTTGGCGGCAAATTGGAGGGAAAGACACTTTAAACTGATAAATCGTAGCTATATCCCTCCTGCCACCTTAAATAAGTGGCTACACAACTCTGAACATGTGTGTCCTAGATGTACAGATATCAATGCAGATATAATACATATGTTTTGGAAATGCCCAAAAATTTATCAATTCTGGGCCAAAATAAGCTATTGGCTAAGCAAAGTGTTACAGGTTACGGTCAAGTTGGAAAAAAAGCATATATTTTTCTTAGTCGATTATGATACATATAGACAAATAAATGTACGATTTATTAACTGCTTGATATTAGGTGGCAGATATTTGATTCTCAAAGGTTGGAAAGATAAAAAAAATCCTTCTATTCATAATCTAATTCATTTAATGATGAAGCAAGCGGTAATAGAGCAATTTGACTGTTCTAATGGCTCAGAACATCGTATAAAGAAATACTGTAACAAATGGTACAGCTTTATACAGTTATATGATAAAAATACCCAAGCTAAGTTTCTAGCCCCATTTTACACATGTAACTACGTGGAGTATTTATTACGGAGGAGTCAGGCTCAAATTAATAATGAAGAGGAGAGATAGGGCGGGAGCGGGGGGAGGAGGGGAAGGGAACCTCTTCCCTTTTTTCTCTTTTTTTTTTTTTATTTTTATTTTTTTTTCTGTGTCATTTATTGTGCCACAATTGCCATATAGAGATCTTAAGATACCTTATAACCTCAACATGATAAATGTTAAAGTGACCTCAAAATCAAGTATGTGTACGGACTTTCGCTTTAGGATGAGGCGATAAACCGAATCCTGTATAAATTTAACCTGTGAAAAATAAGGATATTAGAGAGGTAGATATATTACCCCACTGTTGGAGAACACTGTTGTTGACATATATCGCTTGAAGCTATATATAAGTATGAATATAATTTGTTAATACTTGACAATGGGTAAATAAGAAATAAGCAAGAAAGATTAAGTTTTTTTTTTTTTTTACGGAAAATAAAAGCTAATATAATATATGTGCCCTAAATATAGAGAAACTGCAAATTGTATTAGCATATATCTATGTTTGATGATTTGTTTTGATACTGTACAATCTCTAATGTCCCAATAAAAAAAATTATGAATGAACATAGATATACATGGTATAACTATAGGACCTAACGAATTTAACATTGCGATGTATGCGGATGACGTTCTTTTTTCTGTCACCACCCCTAATAGCACAATCCCAATGATACTCAGGGAAATTGAGAAATTTGGCACTTTCTCAAATTTTATAATAAATCAAACTAAATCAGAAGTACTGAATATATCACTGAGTCCACCAGAA
Organism: Bombina bombina; assembly: GCF_027579735.1. Taxonomy (NCBI): domain Eukaryota; kingdom Metazoa; phylum Chordata; class Amphibia; order Anura; family Bombinatoridae; genus Bombina; species Bombina bombina. Next base: position 211,244,532 of record NC_069505.1, read on the forward strand.
TTCCAAACACTTTCACGGGTTTGTCCCCTGCGTCTACAGTCAGAGTCAGTCAGATATCTAGGTATCTACCTTTCCCCGAGTCCCTCAACCCTCTTTAAGAAAAACTTTGAGTCCCTATTCAATACTATATCAAGAGATCTGAACACTTGGGTCACCAAAACACTCTCATGGTGGGGAAGAATTCACTCTATTAAAATGACAATACTACCTAAAATTCTATATCTATTACAAGCCTTGCCAATCCACCTTCCCTATGGGTTCTTGACCCGGGTACAAAGACAGATAAACACCTATGTCTGGGGAAAGATAAAACCCAGGGTCAATAGAAGCACCCTATACAGACCTACAACTATGGGTGGGGTTGGATTACTAAGAACAGAGGAGTATTATCACGCAGTGACTCTCCAGAGAATTCTGGACTGGCATGGTTCATCATCTCATAAAGCATGGGTGTCTATCGACTCCCATATCCTACAAATTCCATTTGTGGAAGCAGTGTGCTGGGTCCCCTTGGATTTAAGACCACCACAATGCGGACAATTACATGTACATAAGCACTTCTTTAAAGAATGGGAGAAGATAAAAACTTTATATCCTCATATTTCATCCATTAGATCTCCATTGTTCCCAATAGTTCTCAACACAGAAATGATGGGGGGTCTGGATAGGGGATTTAGAAGACTTAAGGAATGGGGATACACAATTCCATTATGTAGATTTATTGAAGATGGGAGGTTACTGAGCAGACACAGGTTAGAGACCTCTGCAGAAGGACGATACATACATTGGCTTAAGTATGCACAACTTCAGCATTTCCTACAGACATCACCACATAAGAAGGAGTTCCTCCACTCTTTGACCCCCTTTGAAAGGTTGTGTAACAGTGAAAAGACAATTCAGAGCCCTTTGTCAGTATCACGCCGCCTTTTGCTAGAACCTCAAAATACCACATTACCAAACTTCACAACAAGGTGGGCACATGACCTTCATGCGGAGATCGATAGGAAAGACTGGCACACTGTGTTTCAAAGGACTAAAAAATCCTCTACTTCCCCACAAATACTCGAAATGAATTATAAACTTTTGTCTCGTTGGTACTTAACTCCAACTAGATTGAACACAATATACCCTGACTCTTCGCGTATGTGTTGGAGGGGATGCGGTGGACAGGGATGCTTACTACATATATGGTGGGACTGTCCTGTAATTAAAAAACTATGGAAGGAAGTGGAAGCATACCTCCAAAAATTAGTGGGCGACACATTTAAATTAACAGCCAGAATAGCATTGCTAAACGACACTACCCACATTACATGTAAGCTGAGATCTCTTGTAGTACAAATAGGATTGAATGGAGCTCGTTCATTAATAGCTAGGGCATGGAAGACACCTTTCCCCCCAACTAAGGAGTTGTGGATCGAAAGAACCAATGAACTCATGGTCCTAGAGGAGTATGGGTTCCTAAAACGGAACAAGCTCTCCTTCTTCTTAGATGCCAGATTTTTATGGGAAAATATACATTTGCCATCTCAAGACACAACACATTGACAAGATCACTATGGTTGGTGGGACTACTGATAGATGGGCCTGTCTGTGTCGCCTCCCCCCCCCCCCGGCTCCAGAATCCAGGATGATTCATAGGAGATTTGATGATAACAGAATTAGTGTGTAGGAGATATTAGGTAAGAATGATAGTTTTCACGTTTTTCTTTTTTATTCAATACAGCAACATCTACTAGTGAATGGTTTTAGAATGGAACGCAAGTTAATAGTTAAAGTGACTTTGTAATTTTTGCAGACTTAAGAGTTTACAACTATGCTGTACAATGACTGTTTGATTTTTCTTGTAAACTGAAAACATAATAAATAAAAACAAAAACAAAAAAAAAAACGTAATACCAGCGTTGTCTGTAGGTGAGCGGTGAGGGAAAACTGCTCGTTAGCACCGCACCCCTGTTACCGCAAAACTCGTAATCTAGGTGTATAGGTTTCTCACTGAAATTATTTACATACTGCTTGTGCAGTCATGGCACAAATGTTTGTAAAAGCTTCTCTGGGATTTCCTATGTTTAGAAATAGCAGACATATATGACTTTGCCATTCCTTTTTGGTAATTAGAAGGCGGCAGTCATCGCCTTCCTTGGAAAGAAACGTCCCATATGGTCAATTCAGACGTATACGTTGTAACTGCAGTACACTTGCAGCTTACGAAATGCAAAGCCTGATTCTTAGGGAACGTTTTGCTGAAAAGAAATATCCCTTTCATATTATTGATGATGGATATTTTAGAGCAAAATCTGATGACATAGATGTACTCTTTTTATCACCCAGTATAATAGTAATCATGAATTAATAAAAAATATTATCACAAAACATTGGGGTATCCTGACTAAAGACCCTATTTTAGGTAATATAATAGGTACCAAACCAAAGATTGTCTACAAAAGAGCTCTCAACCTCAAGACCATCTTACTTCCCAGTAAGATCGTTAGGAATAAAAGGAATCTGACCTGTGTAAAATCTAAGCCTTCTCTGACTCCCTTTGGGAGTTTTAGATGTAGTGTTAGGAGATGTAAATTATGTGATCACATTACACATAATCAAAAAACGTTTAAGTCCAATGTCACGGGTTGTAATTATTCCAATATAGGTTGCATTTCTTGTGCTTCTCAATATGTTGTGTATCTCCTATCTTGTATTTGTGGGATACAATATATCGGTCGCACCTGTGGAAGACTTAGCATTAAATGATCTGAACACCAACGTAATATGAGGAATAACAATAAAAACCATAGTGTACCTAGACATTGCAATCTCAAACACAATGGTAACAGCAATTGTTTTTCTATTACACCTATAGAATTTATCCCGAAGTCACATCTTTATAATCATTTTTTTTGGTTGAGACAGAGGGAGACCTACTGGATCCATGTGTTAAAAAGTATGCATCCGGCAGCTCTCAATCTTAATATCGACCTGGCAATCTTTCAATAATTGATTGTGAGTGGCATTCTTGGATCCATGTGGGTCTCTCATTGACTCCTTAATATCAACTATATCACCTATTGCTGACTACTTGATATTTTCTACCACACTTAACCCAATTCTTATATTCACCATAATATATATATATGAATATTCTGTCATCTTAAATATCTTTATGAGATTACTAATACTATTTTCTTATATCATTTATCGATGATATTCAGTACTCCCCCTTATTATCAATGGCCAGTTCTTATATCTATAGATCTTTCACTGCGTCTCTGCAATGTGATCCTTCCCATTATTGGGGGGGGTCTCATACTTAATAGCTGAGCACTCCTTGTAGGCCAATAGTAGTGGATAAATTGTGCCTTCCTTCACTGGATAGGGACAATGTATATCTAGTTTTTTTTTAGTTTTAGGATTTGGATCACTTACCACTAGACATTTTTACATCCTTCCTATCTAGCATGATCATTATATTATGTAAGGATGTCACAGCTTTATATGAATACGCCATAGGTGTTCTGTTTGGCGTGTCTTACCCCTTTAACTCTATATATTTCAACAAGATAGGTTTTATATTATTAGTGTATAGTCCATGGAGGATGGGATCGGTATATTTAATTCATTATTTCCTATTATTAACTGTATATTATATCATACACGATGTGTGTTTTTTATTGTATGATTGACATTGAATTTATTTATGAATATTATATTACTACAATCCTAGTTTGTTTTTATTATGTATCTGCTGTTTTAGAGTTTATTTTAACCATTATTAGAGAATATTTTTTTTTTTTCAGTTTAAATATTTTTATTAAGATTCATTTTAAGGCATACAATGTTAAAATGTCAAAGCCAAATGAACATAAAGATTGTGACAAGACATGCAATCAATAATCAAACTTGAACAACAAACAAAAAAGGAAAAAACAGTTACAAGACATTTGAATGGTCTAAATATATAGATTGTGCCTATTCAACTATATCCTCAGAATGAACCATGAGGCCTCTCTTGGACCTCTCAATATTATAGGGAATATGTAAAGCTAAAGAGGATGATTGGACCCTGTAAGAGACCACTCTTGGGTCCCAGTCCGTGAATCTTTATTTTTATTTTTTTTACTTATAAGTATGTAGAAAGTGCGCATAGGTAAATAACTTCAAGTATATCATAACCAACTTTGAGTCTAAATATAATATCAAGGAAGTAGTGTAGCAAAATAAAATCCTTTGTATCACATATGTGAGATAAGGTAAGAAGGGGGAAAATAACTAGGAGGCCATGCCAAATTAGGGCATATAATACCTTAGAGGTAACTCTAAAGGATGCTTGTTCTCAGCTGTGTTGTTTTTTTTAAGGCCTGATTTTCAACTAATATATAGGCAATCAATTCCTTAAGAAAATATCTAAGAGGGGTGTTAGGTGTCCGCACATTGACATGGTTAGTTAGACAAAGTTTAGGGCAAGGTGGGGGGCTCAATAGTATGTAAATACCTCATTACCTGCAAGATAGCACAATAATAGGCAATTATACAGAAAACTACTATAGATTAGCAACAAGGGTGATCTCTTTCTGCCCTAACAAAGAAAAATTGTGCTTCATGGTACATTATCAATCCAAATTTCCTAAATATACTCCTCTGATTGTGTTTAGTAGGCCGGGTGATCCTGGATCTAGTATTGCATGGTCTGGGAGAAGATTAACACAAACCTGTTAACCTACCATCTATAGCTACATGGGAGAGAAGTTCAATAGTACTATACATTGGGCTGCGCCGTTACGGCCGCTAGCAGCACAGCCTCAATACTCTATTCCAGTTGACCATCTGAGTAGCAGAGGAAAAAGGGATAAGGACCTAACCCCAATATGAGATCTTCTAAATATATATAAATACCTAGATGGGTTGGCTACAAAATAAAGGTGAACACATACCCATAGCGAGGAGTATTAATAGCTCTTCCTAAATTTAAGGGTAGGTGACCATGTTCAGTGAGTACTAAGTAACTAAAAATAAAAACTTCAGCCTGTACACAAAATTTGCTATATACAATGAAATCTTATGGGAGGAATATGCAATCCATTGTACAATATATAATTATTACATAATCCAGAATGGGAACCTATGAGACACCCTAGAGAGCTGTTATTAGATGCAGAACAAAATGACTGGTTTATACTAGGGAGTCGCAGCTAAAAGTATAAAATATATTGTCATAACAGAATTATGCCCAGTTTTTTATCAGATACAATCCCAACATGCATATAATACAACACAACACAATTAGTATATTTTGGGCCTGAAAAAATAAGCACTAAATATGGGTTGATATTAAGGGCAGTATTATCCAAAACATTAAACTTATAGTAAAAAAGGACAATAACTGCTAATCCCACAGAGGATGATAGAGCCAAAGGGCATAATTCTCGATGTCCTGCATCAGTCCAAGTAGACATCTAAAGAGTCAGTTTAGAGGAGTTGGTTTTAATTATATATGTTTTCTTTTTTTTTTTTTCTTTTTTTTTTTTAATATGTATTTGTATTGTTTGTAGATAGAGTCTATCATAAAAGAAAAAAGACCAAAAGTAAGACATACGATTTGAGGAAGATTATAGACAATTCAGCTATCCCTGCAATATTAACATTTTTCTACAAGAAGGGTTTTCTTTGTAGTTGCAGAGTATCAGAGGGCTACTTGAATGATTGAGGAGGTAGAGTCTAAGTAGAAAGGCAAAAATACATTTGAATACAGGATGCTGATTTATAAGTCAAGACCTAATCTATATGAATTAGTACCCTACTACTGCATAATCATTGTAAGCACCCTGCGAGGTGAAATGTGAGCCTAAAATGTCGGGCTAAATTTATGTTTTGGTATACCCTGCGAGGTGAAAGATAAGCCGAATTGTAAGGCATTTATTTTTGCTTTTGGTAAATAAATAAATGTTAAAAAAATAAAAAATAAAGAGTCCGTTTAATCATAGGGGTTATGGCATATAGTTACCGGCTCCTGATAAGTGATAGGTAACTGAAAATAGCCCCATGAATGGAAAAATTAGCCCACTCCTACTCTACTGAGAGACATATCCGATCTCTGCAGCAAAAGTCTATAGGATAGAACCAGCGTCTTGTAAAGTTCCAGGATCTTACAGTGACAGGAGTGTCCGTTCACCATCATGAGAGTTCCGTGAGATGAAGAAGTCTGTGACTTCAAATTAGACAATATGACTGTCACTAGGACCCCACAGCTATGATTAGAGAGCAGCTTACCGCCATTCCGGCCTCTGTCGTCTGTCACAAACTGATGAGTGTCAGGGATCTCCGGTATTGCTACTCCTGCAGGAGCCTCACTCTGGTTCTCATATCTTTCCGCCTGTGCCGTTCGGGTGTCAAGAGGGAACTTTGTTGGTACTACTAAGGCAGCTGAATCCTCCATCTTTAATTGTGGCAAAATCTGCTGATAGCTATGTGCCCTTAATAGGTCGCTCACCAAAGCCTCCTTGTCTGCCCAGTTCTTTTGATCACACTCCCAGGCTGGGTCTGGCTCTATATGTATTCGCCAGTGACTTCCTTTTAGATTGTTAAGGTTAGAAGCCTTTGTGTTAGCCAAGTCTGACCAGGAAGGTTTGTCGTCAAAATAATTTTCCCTTGGCAGGGCTTTCTTGATTGCAGGTTTAATAAAGAGCTCACACAAATCTTCCTCTAAGGTCCGAAAGTGATCCCATACAAGCTGCATCATTTTGGTTTCCCACTTATCTATGGCCTCCATTTATGAAAGTTTTGTATGTAACTCCCCTTCAAGCTTAGTCACGAGTAAAGAGTAATATCTTGCAGTAATTAGACTCTCAATCTATGCCGCATAAATTGTTCAGAGAAATTGCAATCCACAATAGAACTGGACAGCACATACGGCTGTTATTCCTGACATATCAGGACTCAGGGAGGGTAAATGAGGAGCCAGGTCTGTTCCTAGGCCTCCGCTGCGTTCCTCATCTATTACGGTCTGCTTGGCTGGAATTCAAAGTTAAAAAAACACAAAAATCCGTTCTTCAGATATTAATCAATAAGATAGTTGTAATTCCAGGCTTGGATTATAAGTTTGAGAAGCGATAGGCAATGGATCTATCAGCTCCCGGAGTCAGCTAAAATTAAAAGCAGCCATCTTGGTCGGTGTTCGGACCCGCCCCCACTCTATTAGAGAATATTTTAACTATATATATATATACTGCTGCCTTATCAGGGCACTGCCGAACCACAGCCTGACTATTGCAATCTTTATCCTATAGAGGTATATTTGATTACCTTAATGTAGGAAGGTGTGGTCCGTTATTAGCCTCTGATTGGTCATCTTTTTTCTATGTATAGAGCAAATAGTTGTTTGCTTCCATACAGCCCGATGAAATAGCATATGTGTTGCTGAGAAACGCGTTGCTGTGCTAGTGTTGTATACAATAAAGTTTACACACTTTTATACTCTACTTGCTCTGATTTTTATTTCCATTTCTACTGGATGATAGCTATCTGGTCATTTGAATTCCAATATTCATTGTGACGTCTTCCATCATCGCCTGGGTGTTTGTCTCTGTGATCGGTGTGACCCGCTACGCTACCTGACGCACGAAACTCTGGCATCCTGTGTGAGTCTTACAGGCGACTCTGTTGGTCCCGTACCGCTCTGTCAGGCACTCTGGTTGTGCCGCTACGCTTGTAAATAGCCACCCTGAAGGGTTTTACTGATACACTGTGTTTTGTATTGGCTAGTTTTGTCAATATTACCCTATGTGGCGCCTCTTTCTGTTCCCTGACTAGGAACTTTCTGATCAGCAAACACTGGCATATTCTGATGGGGAATGAACATCTAAGATCACTATTACCAGAGAGACCCTTGTTCACATTCAGAAGAGGTCTAAATCTCAATGATCGTCTCACCAGTAGCCATTTCAATAGAAATGCCAAGAAACCCCCATTACATAGGGGTTCCACACCTTGTGGGGACTGTAAAGTGTGCCCACATATGGTCAAGAAAGAAGTCATGGTTGATAGATTTGATAAAAAATGGAGAATAAACACACACATAAATTGCCAAAGTTCAAATGTCATATACTGCATACATGTTCGTGCAATTGTTTTTATGTGGGCATGACCACTAGAAGGTTAGGCAAAGGTATGACTGAACACCTATGTAATATTCGTAATGCAAAAAAAGATTGTGACAATGGCAAACAAATAGCAAGTGTGGCAAGACATTTTCTCTATTACCATGGTGGAAATACTGGGGTGCTCAAATGTTGGGGATTAGAAAAAGTCAAACCTGGGATAAGAGGTGGAAGCTGTGAAGAAATATTGCTTCAGAAAGAAACTACCTGGTTACTGAAATTGTAGGAACAAATGATGAGGTGGAAAGTATTTGGGTGACTTTGGAAATTGGAGATAAAAATGTTTTTAGAATAGGGGTTGTATATAGGCCTCCATTGCAGGATGAAAAACTGGACAATCTGTTATTAGATGAAATAACCAAAATGACCATGAAGGGTAAGGTTATAGTACTGGGGGACTTTAATTTGCCAGATATAGACTGGAAGATTCCTTCTGCTAGATCGGCTAGAAGCAGGTATATTCTTGAATCTCTGCTAGGGGAATCACTTGAACAATTAGTCAAGGAACCAACTCGTAAGGAAGCTATATTAGATCTAATACTTACAAACAGTGATACAGTTTCAGATGTGTCTGTAGGTGAGAACTTAGGATCCAGTGATCATCAATCTGTTTGGTTTAGTATTCATGTTCAGGAACTGTCCACCCAGACTAAAACAAAAGTTTTAGACTTTAGGACGGCAGATTTTTCATTAATGGGAGAATACCTAAAAAACTATTTAAAGGGGAAAACTCTTATTACAGGGGTTCAAGAACAGTGGGAATTTGTGAAAGGTGCCATTTTAGATGCAACCGCACACTGTATTAGACATGTCTGTAAAAGTAAAAGAAAGCGGAAACCAATTTGGTTTTCCAAAGAAGTAGCACATGCTGTAAAGACAAAAAAGATAGCTTATAAAAATTACAGACACACACAAGCAGATGATGATATGAAAATATGGAGACTCCAACAAAAAAAGACTAAGCAGTTAATTAGGAAGGTTAAAGCTCATGCAGAAGAGAAGATAGCACAGTCAGTAAAACATGGGGACAAAACATTCTTTAGATATATCAGTGAAAGAAGAAAAAATAAGGTAGGAATAGTAAAATTGAAATCAGTTGATGGTAGAATAATAGAAGGAGATAAGCAGATTGCAGACTGTCTCAATGATTACTTCTGTTCTGTTTTCACTAAAGATTGTGAAGATACAATGTCTACATTAAGGGATGCTACGCAAAATAGAAACAAGCTTAACAGTAATCTTTTTACAGAGGATGAGGTTTTGCTAGCATTATCAAAAATAAATGTTACAAAGGCAGTGGGTCCTGATAATATTCATCCAAGGGTTTTAAAAGAACTTCGATCAGTGCTAACTGTCCCATTAACTGATCTGTTTAATCAGTCACTATTAACAGGAGCTGTCCCAGATGATTGGAAAATAGCAAATGTAATACCTCTTCATAAAAAGGGCAGTAGAGAAGAATCTGGCAACTACAGGCCAGTTAGTTTAACTTCAGTAGTAGGGAAATTAATGGAAAGCCTCTTAAAAGAAAGAATTATGACTTACATAAAGACAAACAATTTAGAGGACCAAAATCAGCATGGTTTTACTTCAGGGAGATCATGTCAGACTAATCTAATTGACTTCTTTGATTATGTAACAAAAGTATTAGACAAGGGAGGAGCAGTTGATGTAGCATATCTAGATTTCAGCAAAGCATTTGACACCATCCCACACAATAAACTTATTCACAAACTATATCTCCTTGGTCTAGATTCAAAAATTGTGAACTGGGTGGAATGCTGGCTTAAGGACAGAAAACAAAGTGTCTTAGTAAATGGAGTTCATTCAGCAGAGGGGGCTGTTACTAGTGGTGTTCCTCAGGGGTAAGTTCTGGGGCCTGTTTTGTTTAACATATTTATCTGCGATATCAGCAAAGGGCTACAGGGGAAAGTATGTCTCTTTGCAGATGATACAAAAATTTGCAACAGAGTGGATGTTCCAGGGGGGGTAGACAAAATGAGAAGTGATATACAACAATTGGAGGATTGGACAAACGACTGGGATCTAAAGTTTAACACAGCAAAGTGTAAAATAATGCATTTAGGGAAGAAAAATCCAAATGTTAATTACAGACTCAATGACACTTTACTGACTGTTACAGACGAGGAACAGGACTTGGGAATTATTATTTCAGATGATTTAAAACTTAGTAAACAATGTAGTAATGCAGCGAGTAAGGCTAGCAGAATGCTTGGATGTATTGGTAGAGGTATTTGCAGCAGAAATAGTAAGGTTCTTATGCCACTTCATAGATCATTAGTTAGGCCTCATCTTGAGTATTGTGTGCAGTTCTGGAGGCCATATCTTCAGAAGGATATTAACAAACTTGAATCTGTGCAAAGGAGGGCTACCAAAATGGTACATGGTCTAAAAAATAAAACTTACCAGGATAGGCTCAATGACCTAAATATGTATAGCTTAGAGGAGAGAAGGGAAAGAGGTGATATGATAGCAACTTTCAAGTACATTAAAGGGTTTAGTAAAACTGAGGCTGTGGGTATTTTACATAAAATGGAAAATTCAAGAACAAGGGGTCATGAGCTCAAGCTAAAGGGTAGTAGATTCAGGAGTAATTTGAGGAAGCACTTCTTTACAGAAAGAGTGATTGATTTATGGAATAAACTTCCTCAAGAGGTAGTAGCAACAAACACTGTGGGGGACTTTAAAAATGCATGGGACAAGCATAGGGCTATCCTACGAACTAGATAAGTTTATACTGTTAGGTAAGGTCGGGCAGACTTGCTGGGCCTATGGCTCTTATCTGCCGTCAATATCTATGTTTCTATGTTTACCTGGATTTTCAGAATAAATACAGTCATTCCACATGGAATGAATGAAGCAAATAATTTTTGGGTTTTCTTATAAAACATAGTGATCATTATACTCACTACTTGCAAATATTCTGAGTGTACCCATATGGATATCTTTGGCCCGTATTATTAGATCCTTCACTGAAGACTTATTAGTGGGACAAATATGACTATATGTATGGGTTTACAAATCAAACACCAAGGTATGTAAGATGGAACTTGTGTGGAAACACGCAATATATATGGATAACCCATTTGTTACCCTCTTATATAAGATTTCCCAATTAAAGTCAATAATTACTCTAAAACTGAGGACCATATAATATTGACAACTAGAATCTGCATGGCATAGTGGTTATGTCTTAATGGTTATCAGGTATGTCAAATAATGGTCTGTCTCACTTTTTCATGTGTCACCACCTTGTGTTACTCATACAACTTTGTCATTATTTCCTACAATCATCATACATATGAACTATACTCCACAATAAGTCCAAATACAACTCTCCGTAAATCAGAATATATGTCATTAGATGCAGGGTTATATGTAGAATTCCAGTCTGAATGAGTTTTTCCATATAGTGAGTGTATGTGCCCTGATTGGACAGGAAAATATATGATTGTTTTCATATGATGATGTGTAAGGTACTTTGTTGAGATCGTGTAATATCACAAACCACAAGTATCCATTATTATTGCCGCCCACCTTGATATCACTATTTAGATTGACACACCACTTATTGTATGACTTGCATACGCCCACTCACTCACATTCAATCATGATAACATTGTGAATCCCATGATAATAATACCCATATTTGAATAATTTGAGAGTTATTGTATTTAGATACTATATATTTCCATTACGTTCTGTTAGAATTGGGCAGCGTACTATTCCCATATGAACACGCCTTACACATGCCGTTGACTATCATTGTGACCAATGGGTATGTAGGTAAATAACACACACCCATTTGACGTTGCTATTTTGTAGTGCCTATCAGTCATAGATATGGCTCTAATCATTGTATCATGATTTTCTTATTATCATTATTTGTGCAGATGAAGTTAGAGATTAATTCTAACATATTCCACGAGTCATTAATGTGTTTATTATTCGATGCTGAGTAAATCAGTGCCTCTGATATAATGAATAATCTCACTTTGATGAATGGATATATTCATACATTGTACTCACATCACAAGAAATGACACCACATGGATATTACAGGGCATACATAGTCATAATATGATACTAGCAAATACATAGTGTTGACAATTATTAGAACCAATAGGCACTTAAATGACTATAATACGCCCATTATTATAGACATAAGTAGCACTGATCGGCTGTGTGGTGGGAGTTGCCTAATACCAGTAGGTGATTGGAGATATCAATTCTAGTGATAGAGTATATAATGGGGTGGCACCTGGCTTTTGGCTTGTTCAAACTCACATTGACAAAGGCCAGAACAGGGCCCAAATGCGTTTGTGTACTCTTTATAACTTTATTCATGTCTCTCACCCCTGGCGCCTGAAGCCGACGATTCCTGATATCAGCCAGGAAACAGGGGGGGTGGGGGGGTGATTGCATGATTTTGTTTTAAGTATTATTTGGTTGGTTTCACACCTAATATTCTGAGGGGATACGTCAACCTTGTTTTAATACATAATCATTAAAGTTAAATTAGTTTAATGTTGATTACTTTACTCTCCATTAGGAAAGAGTGCTAGTATAACCCTAATCCCTTTTTTTTTTTCCTTTTTTCAATGTTAGCATAGTATATTAATTAGGGGTAGCACCGGGCTGTTAACCACTATAAGCCCTTTTTCCTTATGTACTGGGTCCAAGTGCCAGCAACATTTTTTTTTTAGTTAGAGAATAGTAATACATGCAATCTCTGTATCAGACAGGGAAAACTAAATATAAAATCAATTATAATTTTAGGGTACTAGGTAGCCAGAATCTTTCATGCTACCAACAATGTGATAGTCGCTCAATATTATCTATATGAAACACATGAACTAATGCCCTCTAGTGGTGAAAACTGTCAAAATGCTTTCAGATTAGAGGTGGCCTTCAAGGTCTAAGTTAGGGTTAATCATATGAACCTCCTAGGTTTAGCTTTCAACTAAGAATATCAAGAGTACAAAGCAAAATTGGTGATAAAAGTAAATTGGAAAGTTGTTTAAAATTACATGCCCTATTTGAATCATGAAAGTTATTTTTGGACTTGACTGTCCCTTTAAATAAAGTCTCCACACTAAGAGACCTGGCATAAGAAATTGGGAAAGAGCTTCTGACCCTTACACAGAGAAAAACAGATATTGTCAGGGCACAGATAAATGACATATATATTATATATAGATATATGTGTAAATAGGACAGGGGAATGTGTTTATGTATGAAACCATATTTTTATCAGATATTCTTTGAAATAGGATTGCAATTCTGATGTCAGGATTTGACTCAGAAACCCCCGCAAATTGAATATACATCTCCAGGCTGAACTACAGACAGCATGTCCCAAGAAACAAAAGGGAAACATTTGCTTCTTAATTAGGAAGTGCAAAACTCTGTACCCCATGCTATGAGTAAGGACGAGGTGTCTGGAATACCCTCTTGAAGCTGGTCAAAATCATAAGGAAACAGTTTTTATGCACATAGGTGTTAATTGCTCCTAAACATCAAATACACGTTTGCATTGCTAGCTAAACAGAAAATATGTTGTATTGTGACTTTTACAACTACTCATGGATTGACCCCATGCTATGTGGGTGGGGCAGTGAAGACCTTAGGAAACACAGACAAATGCTATGGTGTGGACTTAAAATTACTGAACGCAGTGTGGGTTAAAGAATTAACATTTACAACCCCTGTATAACACAGATAAAATTAAATACATTTTACAAAGGAAATAATACTAATAGCTTCATATATGTTTGGAATGATTCAAATAGCCCATATATGTATATATATATTTAAATAGTACGTTTTATATTAAATAAATAATTGCTGCAGTTAATAGATATATGAAAAATAGATTCAAACTGTAATAATTACATGGTCGAATCATATATATAACATCATTTTTCTATTTTTCAGATGGAGTGCCTGCATGGGATACCTGAATCATGTCATATGATTATATACTAGATGGTTATGAAAGTTTAAATAAGGCTCTGAAAACATATTAGATATATAAATGCCATCAATTTCAGAATAGTTGACAGTATTAAATTGCTTTAATATGGTATGATGCTTGGGGTACATGATATTTGATATCAAAATGATCAGAGAGGTCATACAAAATTGCCTCATCTATGATTGATATTATGAGGGATTTATGCAAGAAATTATGGCAGTTATTACATAGTTTAAAGAAATATTTTTTTTTTACTGTCTAGAAATATTGCATGTATTGCGGTGCTGTGCTGTCTGCTGCCACCCAGTGTTATGATGCGAGAATTGCAGCCATGAGATGATTGGATGTTGCAAGGATACATTTCCTTGACCACATACATTCCCAAATGAACCAATCCATGTTCAGTTGCAAAGAACCAATCCGAGACAAGGCTTCCGTGGGGCGTTTCCAATACTCACCAATGATAGATAATAATCAAAAAGGGGAGGGGTAAAATCAGATGATTTAACCCCAAGCATAAAGACTGAGAAAGGCAGCTGGCTAATCCTGAAGGAATAACTACTGTGGTTATTATTAAAGCACACACCTACTATTGGACTCCATATGCAATATCCCCAATTTTGAGATTCTGAGGTGAAATTGAATCTGTTGAGAAACATTGGAAACCAGATATCGATTGGTTTATTTGGTAAAGTATACAAGGTTTTTGGTAAGATAAGTTATATGCATAGTCACTACAGTTAAATTACAATTGGAAGATTGGAAAGAGCAAATTGGGCTTTTAAATTGTATTGCATAACCTTGAATAGCTCTTAGCTTGCCTATTTGTATGCAAGCATTTAAAGTAAACATTTACTATTGCTGTATGTAGCAGAGTTAAGGAAATAGTTTATATTTCAAGTTAGCATTTCATAGTCTATGTATTGTTAAACTAATCCCAATCTTAAATTGTTTATCTATGCAAATATATAATAATAATTCAGAAGTGTATATTGTATTATTGTTTAAATTTGTATCTGGTAGGCTAAGTAATTTATCTGTGAAGGTTCTGAGGTTTTAAATCAATATTGTATTAGGATTGTATTGCTTGGATGTTAAAAGTTAAAGGTTTTAGCCCCATTGTGTTAACTGAATGAAAGGCTATTTGTAAATAAGGCTGATTTTTTCTGGGTTTTGTAAGAAGGATAGCATATTTTAACAGTTGTTTTTAATGTGTATAATAGTGTTTCATATTCTGGTATTACAAGTATATTTCAATATGTTCATGGATATTAACTAAATAAAAGAATTCAGGTATTTATATTAATTGTATGGTTTCTAGTAGATGCATGTTGGTTAAGGGTTTCTATTTTTAAGGATAATTATTATTTGTATTGTGTTATAACCCTGCCATAAGCTGATGTATTATTTGGAGAGCACTACTTAGATTTTCTTAAATATACTGACATATTGATTGGAGGCATTGCATGAGATTTATTAAAATCCATCATATTGATATCATATATTTGTAGTAAATAGAAATTATTATAAAAGAGAGAAAAAGTTTCATATTTCGACATTAATATTTTGAAGATATAATTTTTGAAAAGTTGAAATATTGATTTTCATATTTAGAGATTGATATTAATATCTTGAAATATTATTAAAGATTAATTTTGAAAAATTAATAAATAGTAATTTTTCATATTTTCAAAGTTAATCAAAAATATAAATTTTTCATATTTCAAAATATTAATTTTTCATATTTCAAAATTAATACTATTTTTTTTTTAAATATAATTTTTTTCCTCTCTTTTATTGGCAAAAATAGTATTAGCGTTTTAATTTAACTAAATACTAAACCAATATAATAATGTCTGTAGCCAGAAGTGACTCATTTAATTCTATACATAGAGATGAAAATGGTCCCATCACCATACCCATTACTAAAGGTCAGGTCCTTAAGAAAGATATCTTAAGTTACATTAAAGGGAAGTTTAATATTGCGGGTGAATTAAATGATTTTATGGATATGCTTGAAACTAGGGCTAAAAATATTACCGTTAGTAATAATATGTGGAATGAAGAGAATTAATTTTTCCAAGAATTATTAATGATTAATCAATGCAAGACTCTCAAAAAGCGAGACGAACTAATACTAAAATGGCCCCTTTTAATATGCATTATTGATGAAATGTCGTTTTGTGTCATAGACAAACGATTGCAAATAAGGGAGCTAGAAAGTAGTATTCATTCCTCACGCAGATGCGAAGAGGATTTAAAAATAGCTAAAAATAAAATGGATAAATTTGCCCAAAACCTAACCGCCTTAGATAAGCATAACATAGGCTTACTCGCACAGATACAAGATTTAAATAAACAGCTTGCGCAAAACCAGAGAGAATTAAGCGATTTAAAAAGGTCATATCGCCATAATGAAAACCATTATATTAACAGTGAGAATAATGCAGATAATGCTAACTCCTTTAGCGAGCGCGTCAGGGACGAGGTACAGAAATATATGGAACAGTATAGACAAATGACCCCTAATGGATCAGAAATAGATTTCCCAAATAGGCAGTCACCTCATGATGTAAATCCAGAGGACTGCTGTAACGCAGCTGGTGCGGGGGAGGGAAACTCTAACAGAGAATCCCAAAATAAGTCTAATAAAGTATATGATTCCCATAAAATAATCACCTTAATACAACACGCAGTACCTATATTCTCCAATAAGGGAACAACATCTGTATTTGATCATTTAGAGGCTTTTGAAAATGCGTTAGCTATAATGAATGTGACAAGTGAGAAATTAAAAATTGAATTTCTGCCTTGGGTATTTGACAGTAAACATCACAAATTCTTTGCTTCACTAAAGGATATGAATATTCATTCCTGGAGTGGGATAAAACGACAATGCAGAAAAGAATTCGGGCAATATCGCACTAAAACTGCCGCGAAAATAGCGGTATATGGTTTAAAGTGTCGTGCGAATCAGAGTCCAATCGAATTCCTTTCTGAATTGAAAAATGCGTACAGTATGGCTGAAGATAATCCCAGATTTGATGGCTCAGAATTTGTAAATTTATTTTTTGAAGCATTGCCTACACCCATCAAAATTAACTTAGCTAGAGATTTTGATGAGGACTGCTCATTGGAATGGCTGATCAAAGAGAGTACAAAATTATACTCTATTCAGCAGTCCAGTGAGCAGGGGGTTAAAAAGGAATCAAAACCCAAAATTGTGGCAGAAACTAGGGTGTCACCTAACCCCCTCAATTTGGAGTCTAAACAGAAAACCTATGCGGAGGTGGCCAGTCAAAACAGGCCATCTCCACAGAGGTTTAACTCTGCCCCCTCCCCTACACGGGTTGAGGCGCAGGGAGACTATAACCAAAGTGGGGGACATAATTAGGTGAATAATTACTCACAAAGAGAATACTCAACAAATAATTGGTATCCGCGCAAGGGTAGATACAATAGACGGCGAAGATATTCTCAGGGTAACCAAACACCCCAGGTATATAATGCTCCCCAAAGTACTAATACTGAACAAGCTGAACCCCAGGGGCAACCACGCCAGAATAAAAATAGCAGCCCTGATTCTGAGGGAACCCAATGGTCCAGGAATCATTATCATGGGGCACCAAGAGATAGGCCCAGGGGTAGAGGTAACTTGTACAATCAGGTAGATATGCTGTTTACCCAGTTAAATCGGTTGAGCGAACAATTCGCTAATATGAGTCAACCTTCCACGGCTCAGCAACCGAACAATAGTTTTTTAGGGGTACAGCCAGTGGTCAGCAGTGGACCACAGGCACAACCATAAATACTGCAGTATCACCTGAAGGGGAGAGATATACAAAATGCAATAATAAATATCAATGATACTAATCATGTTCTCTCCCCACAGACCGGAAACGGACAATTTAGCTGTGGTGACAAGCAACCTCATCCGGGAAAAGTTAACAAATCTCTTCCTTTGCAGCATGCCCTTAACCTTATTTCCACAGATGCAGTACACAAGAATCCAGCCGACCCTGTCATAGAGGAGACCGGTAGGTATGAAGCTTCTTCTGCATCGGAAAACATGGCGAACTCAGGTAACACGTGGCGAAGCCCACAGATGTATGATAACGCCAACTTTATGTGTGAAATGGTAGAAAATGCAGGAAGGTATTATGTATTAGTTGAACTGCAAGATTCAGTCTCCAACCCTATCATGGGATTAATTGACACTGGATCTCAGGCAACTATCTTATCCCACAGGTACTACACACAGCTAAATGAGCTAACACCCCACAAACCTAAAATAAAAGAATTTGATGGTTCCCTAATAGGTGTTGGGGGTGACTCCCTAAAAGTTTACGGTACTGCCTGGTTAAAATTTAAATTGGGGAACAGGGTCATAAGACATCCTGTCATTATAGTGGATCTGCCAACTGATCGTTTAATTATTGGTAGTGATCTCCTGAAGCGATTAAGCACCATAATTGATTGCATAAATAATGTAATTTGGTCACAAATTAAAAGGCCTATCAATTATGAAAAATCTAGTATATCTTGCACCCGACATAGCTGTCACGTGGTGGAAGAGAAACCAGATGCTGTGGAGATTCATTTCAGGAATAACTCTGTACCTGAAATCACTATTCTACAAATAGATGATCAGACTCCTTTTAGTGGCTCTGATGGTAATACTTTTAAAATTTCGCCTGGAAAGATAGCGAATATTTCCCTAGATGGCGATGTATTAACCATATCACTCCACAAGGGGGATCATAAAATCCCTAAGGGGGGAGGCCACGCTCAATACCTCACAGGGATTGAGAGAGTTAAAGAGGATCTATTTATCCCTATACAAGTACATGACCTTGGTAAAACCAAGTATGCTAAAATAAGCTTAAAACAGGAAGCTAGCTGTATAAGCGAAGGTTTATTAGCGCAGATAGCTGAACCTAAAGTGATTAAATATTTTTCTCCCCAAGACCACTGTGTCCACAACCTGGATAACAGGTCTGAAAGCTATAATATCACAGCTAAGTGCTTATTATCTATCTCTATAGGAAATAAGTCAGCGAAGCACCTGTTTTTAGTTTTAAATACTCCCCATAATCAAATATACATTGGCAATGATATCTTACATAGATATGCCATACAAATAGATTTGATTAACTCTTGCCTCTGGAGCAGATTAAAGGGGGACCCTGAAGTATTTCAGGATGAAAATGCAGCCCTGAAATCAAACCAGCAATTGCCATATGCTGTGAATATGCAGGTGTCTAGCGATGTTATAATTCCTGCCGGGGCTGATAAATTTCTTTTACCCTTACAGGTAAAGAGAGGTCAGAAATTAAAAACTTCTGAAACACTAATTTGCCTCTCCCATAGAATACAAAATCTGGGTGTCACAGTGACCTACACTCCTATGGTGAATATTGGAACTGTTCCAATACATATTGTTGTGCATAACATGACCCCACAGGATATAACATTATCCAAGGGAACTACCATAGGATATACACTGGAATCAAGTTATTACACTTTTGGATTCCAGAATAATGTAATTGGGCTAATACCTGAAGGATACTTAACTGAAGAACAATTAATAGAACAATCCTTTGCATCTATGCCAGAGGGTCTATTTATTATTCAGTCAATTTATCCCTTCAGCTCAGAGGAAGGCATCAGTAAAATTGAAGAAGCCTCTCTAGTGTTTGATCAGCCAATCAAACAGCAAGATTACCCTAATACCCAGAGTCAGATCGGGGGACCCACTTCACTAGCGAAGTGATGACCAAAATGTGGAAGATACTAAGGGTTAAAAGAAAGCTCCATATTGCTTATAGAGCTGCCTCAAGAGGTGGTGTAGAGCATTACAACCAGTCCATTGTTAAAATCCTCAAAAAGTTTGTGAGTGAAACGGGTAAAGACTGGGATGTAAAACTACCTCTAGTCTTAATGGCATTAAGAGCAACTCCAAGTAGTGCTACCAAGATGTCACCTTTTGAACTGATGACTGGTAGAAGAATGGTTCTACCTCAGCATCTGCTGTACCGTACATCAGAGCAAAACTTGATAAACGCTGTCAATACACATCAATATGTGGAGAACCTAAGAAAGCACCTGCAATATGCCTTTGCATTTGCTCAAAGGAATTTAGAAAGAGCCGCAACTGCCACTAAAACCTATTATGATCTCAAAACATCCAAAAAGGAATATGAAATAAATGATAAAGTTTATCTTTATAACTTTGGAAGAGATCAGGTTAGGGAGAAGAAATTTCTTCCCTCATGGAAAGGTCCTTTTGTCATTCCTGACAAAATATCTCCAGTGGCCTATAAAATACGGATCCCCAAAAATGAAAGTTTCATAGATAAATGGGTCCATATCAATCAATTGTGGGCATGTCATCCCAGATCCCAACTACAAGTCATAGAGGGAGAATGAAGTGTCATATCCCCCAAACACACTAAAGACATACTGTAGTTTGAAGATGACTGTCTCAAAAAAATAACGGACTTTCTACTTAAAGGACTGCCTATGATGTATAAGGCCAATATCCTCACCGAGTACCACTGACTATGATCCAATTCAAATACATGTGTCCTACATATATTTGAATTTGAAAGGGGAATTATGTCAGGGCACAGATAAATGACATATATATTATATATAGATATATGTGTAAATAGGACAGGGGAATGTGTTTATGTATGAAACCATATTTTTATCAGATATTCTTTGAAATAGGATTGCAATTCTGATGTCAGGATTTGACTCAGAAACTCCCGCAAATTGAATATACATCTCCAGGCTGAACTACAGACAGCATGTCCCAAGAAACAAAAGGGAAACATTTGCTTCTTAATTAGGAAGTGCAAAACTCTGTACCCCATGCTATGAGTAAGGACGAGGTCTCTGGAATACCCTCTTGAAGCTGGTCAAAATCATAGGGAAACAGTTTTTATGCACATAGGTGTTAATTGCTCCTAAACATCAAATACACGTCTGCATTGCTAGCTAAACAGAAAATATGTTGTATTGTGACTTTTACAACTACTCATGGATTGACCCCATGCTATGTGGGTGGGGCAGTGAAGACCTTAGGAAACACAGACAAATGCTATGGTGTGGACTTAAAATTACTGAACGCAGTGTGGGTTAAAGAATTAACATTTACAACCCCTGTATAACACAGATAAAATTAAATACATTTTACAAAGGAAATAATACCAATAGCTTCATATATGTTTGGAATGATTCAAATAGCCCATATATGTATATATATATATTGAAATAGTACGTTTTATATTAAATAAATAATTGCTGCAGTTAATAGATATATGAAAAATAGATTCAAACTGTAATAACCCCATGGTCTAATCATATATATAACATAATTTTTCTATTTTTCAGATGGAGTGCCTGCATGGGATACCTGAATCATGTCATATGATTATATACTAGATGGTTATGAAAGTTTAAATACGGCTCTGAAAACATATTAGATATATAAATGCCATCAATTTCAGAATAGTTGACAGTATTAAATTGCTTTAATATGGTATGATGCTTGGGGCACATGATATTTGATGTCAAAATGATCAGAGAGGTAATACAAAATTGCCTCATCTATGATTGATATTATGAGGGATTCATGCAAGAAATTATGGCAGTTATTACATAGTTTAAAGAAATATTTTTTTTTTACTGTCTAGAAATATTGCATGTATTGCTGTGCTGTCTGCTGCCACCCAGTGTTATGATGCGAGAATTGCAGCCATGAGATGATTGGATGTTGCAAGGATACATTTCCTTGACCACATACATTCCCAAATGAACCAATCCATGTTCAGTTGCAAAGAACCAATCCGAGACAAGGCTTCTGTGGGGCGTTTCCAATACTCACCAATGATAGATAATAATCAAAAAGGGGAGGGGTAAAATCAGATGATTTAACCCCAAGCATAGAGACTGAGAAAGGCTGCTGGCTAATCCTGAAGGTATAACTACTGTGGTTATTATTAAAGCACACACCTACTATTGGACTCCATATGCAATATCCCCAATTTTGAGATTCTGAGGTGAAATTGAATCTGTTGAGAAACATTGGAAACCGGATATCGATTGGTTTATTTGGTAAAGTATACAAGGTTTTTGGTAAGATAAGTTATATGCATAGACACTACAGTTAAATTACAATTGGAAGATTGGAAAGAGCAAATTGGGCTTTTAAATTGTATTGCATAACCTTGAATAGCTCTTAGCTTGCCTATTTGTATGCAAGCATTTAAAGTAAACATTTACTATTGCTGTATGTAGCAGAGTTAAGGAAATAGTTTATATTTCAAGTTAGCATTTCATAGCCTATGTATTGTTAAACTAATCCCAATCTTAAATTGTTTATCTATGCAAATATATAATAATAATTCAGAAGTGTATATTGTATTATTGTTTAAATTTGTATCTGGTAGGCTAAGTAATTTATCTGTGAAGGTTCTGAGGTTTTAAATCAATATTGTATTAGGATTGTATTGCTTGGATGTTAAAAGTTAAAGGTTTTAGCCCCATTGTGTTAACTGAATGAAAGGCTATTTGTAAATAAGGCTGTTTTTTTTTAAGGTAAATTTTTCTGGGTTTTGTAAGAAGGATAGCATATTTTAACAGTTGTTTTTAATGTGTATAATAGTGTTTCATATTCTGGTATTACAAGTATATTTCAATATGTTCATGGATATTAACTAAATAAAAGAATTCAGGTATTTATATTAATTGTATGGTTTCTAGTAGATGCATGTTGGTTAAGGGTTTCTATTTTTAAGGATAATTATTATTTGTATTGTGTTATAACCCTGCCATAAGCTGATGTATTATTTGGAGAGCACTACTTAGATTTTCATAAATATACTGACAATATGGAGCTAAAAGCGTTTAAACAAGCATATACAGCCGATAAGCCGACTGTCGGGAGGAAAAAAAAATGGCGTTGACATGAGCATAAAGTGCAATAACTCCCCACATGCATAAGCGAGTGATATATAGACATCGCGCATATCTGCTGTTAAAACGCTACAAATAAAGTCTCAATACTCAGCTGACTTGCAAGTTCTAACTGACGGTTAGGAAAAAATGGCGCCCTCATAAATATAAGTGCGTACTAGCGAGAGACTTCTCATAAAACACATAAAATATATTTAGACAGAGCTGCTGCTATATGCAAAGCAGGGTAAGGTCTACGTTAGTATTCAATAGAATAGAAAACTGCCGGCGCTGCACTGCAGAAAGCAGGATGACCAAATTCTGAAGCGCTAGACAAGAATCGAAAATCTTTGATTTCCTGACTTCTGTCAGAAAGATCTTCATTGATAGGGAATCTATTATGGTTCCCAAGAAAATTTCCCTTGTATTTGGAACTAGGGAGCTCTTTTCCAAATTTACCTTCCATCCGTGAGTTCGCAGGAAGGATAACAACATTTCCGCGTGGGACCTTGCTTGTTGAAAGGATGGCGCTTGAACCAGAATATCGTCCAGATAGGGCTCCACTGCAATGCCCTAGAATTGAAGCACTGCCAACAGAGATCCAGAAACTTTGAGAAAGTTCTGGGAGCTGTGGCAAGAGCGAAAGGAAGGGCCACGAATTGGAAGTGTTTGTCTAGAAAGGCAAAACCTTAGAAACTTGTGATAATCCCTGTGAATGGGAATATGCAGGTACGCGTCCTTTAAATCCACTGTTTAAAATAAATAATATATAATAATAAATAAATTGACCCTCTTGGAAGAATGGAACAAATAGTTTCCATCTTGAAGGACGGTACTCTGAGAAATTTGTTTAGACTCTTGAGATCTAAAATTGGCCTGAAAGTTCTCTCTTTTTTGGGAACTATGAACAGATTGGAATAAAACCCAAGACCCTGTTCGGAACAGGAACTATCACTCCCAGGTCGAAGAGGTCTCTTACACAATGTAAGAACGCCTTTCTTTTTGTCTGGTCTACAGATAATCTTTAAAGCAGAAACCTGCCTTTGGCAGGAAAACTTTTGAACTCTAGCTTGTATCCCTGGGACACTATGTCCACTGCCTAGAGATCCTGCACATCTCGAACCCAAGCCTGAACGAAGAAGGAAAGCCTGCCCCCAACAAGATCCGGTCCCGGATCGAGGGCAGGCCCTTCATGCTGTCTTTGATTTGATAGCAGGCTTCTTGGATTGTTTTCCCTTATTCCAAGACTGATTGGGTCTCCAGGAAGGTTTAGACTGATCTTGCTTGGAGGAGGAAATGGAAGAATTTCCCTCGAAATTACGAAAGGAATGAAAATTACTCTGACGTCCCTTTTGCTTGTTTCTCTTATCTTGAGGGAGAAGATGACCCTTCCCTCCCGTAATATCAGAGATGATTTCTGTTAATCCCAGTCCAAACAAGGTCTTTTCCTTGTAAGGTATTGCCAAAAGTTTAGACTTGGATAACACATCCGCAGACCAAGGTTTTAACCATAAGGCTCTGCGGGCTAGAACAGCAAAACCTGATATTTTTGCTCCTAGTTTGATAACCTGTAGGGAAGAATCAGTAATAAAGGAATTAGCTAACTTAAGAGCTTTTATCCTATCCTGAATCTCATCAAGGGGAGTGTCTGTCTTGATAGCATCAGACAAGGCATCAAACCAATAAGCCAACGCGCTAGTGATGGTAGCAATGCACACTGCAGGTTGCCATTGTAACCCCTGGTGTACATACATCTTCTTGAGTAACCCCTCTAATTTTTTATCCATGGGATCCTTAAAGGCACAACTATCATCTATAGGAATAGTAGTTCTCTTGGCCAGAGTGGAAACAGCCCCTTCCACCTTGGGGACTGTTTGCCAAGACTCCTTAATAGAGTCAGCTATGAGAAACATCTTTTTAAAAATAGGAGATGGAGAAAAAGGGATACAAGGTCTCTCCTATTCATTAGCAATGATCTCAGTAGCTCGATCTGGGATAGGAAAAACCTTCATCAAAGAAGGTACATCAAAAACAAAATTTATGCTTACCTGATAAATTCCTTTCTCCTGTAGTGTGGTCAGTCCACGGGTCATCATTACTTCTGGGATATTAACTCCTCCCCAACAGGAAGTGCAAGAGGATTCACCCAGCAGAGCTGCTATATAGCTCCTCCCCTCTACATCACCTCCAGTCATTCGACCAAGGACCAACGAGAAAGGAGAAGCCAAAGGGTGTAGTGGTGACTGGAGTATAATTCAAAAAATTTTTTACCTGCCATAAAAAACAGGGCGGGCCGTGGACTGACCACACTACAGGAGAAAGGAATTTATCAGGTAAGCATAAATTTTGTTTTCTCCTGTTAAGTGTGGTCAGTCCACGGGTCATCATTACTTCTGGGATACCAATACCAAAGCTAAAGTACACGGATGACGGGAGGGACAGGCAGGCTCTTTATACGGAAGGAACCACTGCCTGAAGAACCTTTCTCCCAAAAACAGCCTCCGAAGAAGCAAAAGTGTCAAATTTGTAAAATTTGGAAAAAGTATGAAGAGAAGACCAAGTTGTAGCCTTGCAAATCTGTTCAACAGAAGCCTCATTCTTAAAGGCCCAAGTGGAAGCCACAGCTCTAGTAGAATGTGCTGTAATTCTTTCAGGAGGCTGCTGTCCAGCAGTCTCATAGGCTAACCGTATTATGCTACGAAGCCAAAAGGAGAGAGAGGTAGCCGAAGCTTTTTGACCTCTCCTCTGACCAGAATAAACGACAAACAGGGAAGACGTTTGTCGAAAATCCTTAGTTGCCTGTAGATAAAATTTCAGGGCACGGACTACATCTAGATTGTGTAGCAGACGTTCCTTCTTCGAAGAAGGATTAGGACACAAAGATGGAACCACAATCTCTTGATTGATATTCCTGTTAGTGACCACCTTAGGTAGGAACCCAGGTTTAGTACGCAGAACTACCTTGTCTGAATGAAAAATCAGATAAGGAGAATCACAATGTAAGGCAGATAACTCAGAGACTCTTCGAGCCGAGGAAATCGCCATTAAAAACAGAACTTTCCAAGATAACAGCTTGATATCAATGGAATGAAGGGGTTCAAACGGAACACCCTGTAAAACATTAAGAACTAAGTTCAAACTCCATGGTGGAGCAACAGTTTTAAACACAGGCTTGATCCTAGCTAAAGCCTGACAAAAAGCTTGAACGTCCGGAACTTCTGACAGACGTTTGTGTAAAAGAATGGACAGAGCTGAAATCTGTCCCTTTAAGGAACTAGCGGATAAACCCTTTTCTAAACCTTCTTGTAGAAAAGACAATATCCTCGGAATCCTAACCTTACTCCATGAGTAACTCTTGGATTCGCACCAATATAAGTATTTGCGCCATATCTTATGGTAAATCTTTCTGGTAACAGGCTTCCTAGCCTGTATTAAGGTATAAATAACTGACTCAGAAAAAAACACGTTTTGATAAAATCAAGCGTTCAATTTCCAAGCAGTCAGCTTCAGAGAAATTAGATTTTGATGTTTGAAGGGACCCTGGATCAGAAGGTCCTGTTTCAGAGGTAGAGACCAAGGTGGACAGGATGACATGTCCACTAGATCTGCATACCAAGTCCTGCGTGGCCATGCAGGCGCTATTAGAATCACTGATGCTCTCTCCTGTTTGATTCTGGCAATCAATCGAGGAAGCATCGGAAAAGGTGGAAACACATAAGCCATCCCGAAGGTCCAAGGTGCTGTCAAAGCATCTATCAGAACCGCTCCCGGATCCCTGGATCTGGACCCGTAACGAGGAAGCTTGGCGTTCTGTCGAGACGCCATGAGATCTATCTCTGGTTTGCCCAACGTCGAAGTATTTGGGCAAAGACCTCCGGATGAAGTTCCCACTCCCCGGATGAAAAGTCTGACGACTTAGGAAATCCGCCTCCCAGTTCTCCACTCCCCGGGATGTGGATTGCTGACAGGTGGCAAGAGTGAGACTCTGCCCAGCGAATTATCTTTGATACTTCCATCATTGCTAGGGAGCTTCTTGTCCCTCCCTGATGGTTGATGTAAGCTACAGTCGTGATGTTGTCCGACTGAAACCTGATGAACCCCCGAGTTGTTTAACCTGGGGCCAAGCCAGAAGGGCATTGAGAACTGCTCTCAATTCCAGAATGTTTATTGGTAGGAGGACTCTCCTCCTGATTCCATTGTCCCTGAGCCTTCAGAGAATTCCAGACAGCGCCCCAACCTAGTAGGCTGGCGTCTGTTGTTACAATTGTCCAGTCCGGCCTGCTGAATGGCATCCCCCTGGACAGATGTGGCCGAGAAAGCCACCATAGAAGAGAATTTCTGGTCTCTTGATCCAGATTCCAGAGTAGGGGACAAGTCTGAGTAATCCCCATTCCACTGACTTAGCATGCACAATTGCAGCGGTCTGAGATGTAGGCGTGCAAAGGGTACTATGTCCATTGCCGCTACATTAAGCCGATCACCCTCCATGCATTGAGCCTACTGACGGGTGTTGAATGAATGAAGGACACGGCATGCATTTTGAAGCTTTGTTAACCTGTCTTCTGTCAGGTAAATCTTTCATTTCTACAGAATCTATAAGAGTCCCCAAGAAGGGAACTCTTTGTGAGTGGAAAGAGAGAACTCTTCTTTTCGTTCACCTTCCATCCATGCGACCTTAGAAATGCCAAGTACTAACTCTGTATGAGACTTGGCAGTTTGAAAGCTTGAAGCTTGTATCAGAATGTCGTCTAGGTACGGAGCTACCGAAATTCCTTGCGGTCTCATAGTACCGCCAGACAGAGCAACCCAGAACCTTTGTGAAGATCTTGGAGCCGTAGCCAACCGAATGGAAGAGCTACAAACTGGTAATGCCTGTCTAGAAAGGCAAACCTTAGATACCGGTAATGATCTTTGTGAATCGGTATGTGAAGGTAAGCATCCTTTAAATCCACTGTGGTCATGTACTGACCCTTTTGGATCATGGGTAAAATGTCCGAATAGTTTCCATTTTGAACGATGGAACTCTTAGGAATTTGTTTAGGATCTTTAAATCCAAGATTGGCCTGAAAGTTCCCTCTTTTTTGGGAACCACAAACAGATTTGAGTAAAACCCTTGTCCTTGTTCCGACCGCGGAACCGGATGGATCACTCCCATTAATAAAAGATCATTGTACGCAGTGTAGAAACGCCTCTTTCTTTATTTGGTTTGTTGACAACCTTGACAGATGAAATCTCCCTCTTGGGGGAGAGGATTTGAAGTCCAGAAGGTAATCCCTGAGATATGATCTCTAACGCCCAGGGATCCTGGACATCTCTTGCCCCAAGCCTGGGCGAAGAGAGAAAGTCTGCCCCCCACTAGATCCGTTCCCGGATCGGGGGCCCTCAATTCATGCTGGTCTTAGGGGCAGGCAGCAGGTTTCCTGGCCTGCTTGCCCTTGTTCCAGGACTGGTTAGGTCTCCAGCCTTGTCTGTAGCGAGCAACAGCTCCTTCCTGTTTTGGTGCAGAGGAAGTTGATGGATGCTCCTGCTTTGAAATTTACGAAAGGAACGAAAATTAGACTGTCTAGCCTTAGGTTTGGCTCTGTCCTTGAGGCAGGGCATGGCCTTTACCTCCTGTAATGTCAGCGATAATTTCTTTCAACCCAGGCCCAAATAAGGTACTGTCCTTTGAAAAGGTATATTAAAGCAATTTAGATTTAGAAGTAACGTCAGCTGACCAGGATTTTAGCCACAGTGCTCTGCGCGCCTGATGGCGAATCCGGAATTCTTAGCCGTAAGTTTAGTTAAATGTACTACGGCATCCGAAATAAATGAGTTAGCTAACTTAAGGGCTTTAAGCTTGTGTTGTAATCTCATCTAATGAGCTGATTCAGAGTGTCTCTTCCAGAGACTCAAACCAAAATGCTGCTGCAGCCGGCCGTGACATGGCGCAATGCATGCAAGAGGTTGCAATATAAAAACCTTGTTGAACAAACATTTTTCTTAAGGTAACCCTCTAACTTTTTTATCCATTGGATCTGAAAAGGCACAGCTATCCTCCACTGGGATAGTGGTACGCTTAGCTAAAGTAGAAACTGCTCCTCCACCTTAGGGACCGTTTGCCATAAGTCCCGTGTGGTGCGTCTATTGGAAACATCTTTCTAAATATCGGAGGGGGTGAGAACGGCAACACCGGGTCTATCCCACTCCTAGTAACAATTTCAGTAAGTCTCTTAGGTATAGGAAAAACATCAGTACTCAGACGGGTACAGCAAAATATTTATCCAACCTACACATTTTCTCTGGTATTGCAACTGTGTTACAATCATTCAGAGCCGCTAACACCTCCCCTAGTAATACACGGAGGTTTTCGAGCTTAAATTTAAAATTTTGAAATGTCTGAATCCAGTTTGTTTGGATCAGAAACCGTCACCCGCAGAATGAAGCTCTCCGTCCTCATGTTCTGCAATTGTGACGCAGTGTCTGACATGGCCCTCATATTATCAGCGCACTCTGTTCTCACCCCAGAGTGATCACGCTTACCTCTTAGTTCTGGTAATTTAGCCAAAACTTCAGTCATAACTGTAGCGATATCCTGTAATGGGATTTGTAATGGCCGCCCAGATGTACTCGGCGCTACAATATCACGCACCTCCCGAGCGGGAGATGCAGGTACTGAGCAGCGTGAGGCGAGTTAGTCGGCATAACTCTCCCCTCGTTGTTTGGTGAAATGATGTTCCAATTTGTACAGATGACTTTTATTTAAAGTAGCAGCAATGCAGTTTAGTACATAAATTTCTATTGGGCTCCACTTTGGCTTTAGCACATATAGCACAGATATCTTCCTCTGAATCAACATGTTTAACCCACTAGCAAATAAACTAGCAACTTGGAAATACTTTTTCAAGTAATTTACTATAATATGAAAACGTACTGTGCCTATAAGAAAGCACAGAAAAGTTATGACAGTTGAAAATTAATAAACTGAAAAGTTATAGCATCAATCTTTGTAAAAACACAATTTTAGCAAAGGAGTGCTCCCATTAGCAAAGGATAACTAACCTGATAGCAGAAAAAAAATACAGAAATAAACGTTTTTTTATCACAGTCAACTACAAACTCACAGCTCTGCTGTGAGTGGATTACCTCCCTCAAAACAAGTTTTGAAGACCCCTGAGTTCTGTAGAGATGAACCGATCATGCAGGGAAGACAATGAACTTCTGACTGAATTTTTTGATGCGTAGCAAAAGCGCCAAAAAAGGCCCCTCTCCCCTCACACACAACAGTGAGAGAGATCAGTAAACTGTCATAAATTAAATAAAACGACTGCCAAGTGGAAAAAAATAGTGCCCAAAACATTTTTTCACCCAGTACCTCAGAAAAATTAAACGATTTTACATGCCAGCAAAAACGTTTTGAACATTAAATAAATTAAGTGTTATTAAAAAGCCTTTTGCTAGTCCCTGCAAATTAGGCTAAAGTCTTATGCAAACAGTATAAATTCCAGTGAAGTGCCATTCCCCAGAATACTGAAGTGTAAAATATACATACATGACAGCCTGATACCAGTTGCTGCTACTGCATTTAAGGCTGAGTTTTAAATTATATCGGTATGGCAGATTTTCTCATCAATTCCATTGTCAGAAAATAATAAGCTGCTACATACCTCTTTGCAGATTAATCTGCCCGCTGTCCCCTGATCTGAAGTTTACCTCTCCTCAGATGGCCGAGAAACAGCAATATGATCTTAACCTACGCCGGCTAAAAAATCATAGAAAAAACTCAGGTAGATTCTTCTTCAAATTCTACAGAGAAGGAATAACACACTCCGTGCTATTATAAAATAACAAACTTTTGATTGAAGGTATGAAAACTAAGTATAATCACCACAGTCCTCTCAATCACTTCCTATCTATTCGTATGGGTGCAAGAGAATGACTGGGGGTGACGTAGAGGGGAGGAGCTATATAGCAGCTCTGCTGGGTGAATCCTCTTGCACTTCCTGTTGGGGAGGAGTTAATATCCCAGAAGTACTGATGACCCGTGGACTGGACCACACTTACAGGAGAAATATTTGTTTAGCTTTACTGGATTTCTTAGGATTGACTACGACCGTGGTGCGCTGTCGTCCAAAAGTAGCTAAAACCACTTGAGTAACAGGCGAAGGTGTTCTAGCTTAAATCTGAAGATACAACTTCAGTATCAGCAAGAGGAATTACAAAGTCAGAATCTGAAATTTCACCTTCAGATGCTCCTAAAGTGTCCTTCCTTCTCAGGGCTTCTGGGAGGGGGGCATTGAAATAGCAACACCTGCAACAGAACACCTCGCTTGCTGAATGTCTGTTTTTCCTCTTAATGCTTTCCCTGCAACATTGGGACAAGCAAGACAACGCATCAGAGACTGCAGAAAGACATGAGAGAAGCGATGTCTTGCAAAGTAACTCCAGAAGAAGTTAGAGAGGAGAGCGCAGTGCACTGCTTGTGTGGGCAGTAAACTTTGGGATGCTTGAGGAGAAAGCTGCGGCATATATTGAATATTGTCAGTTAGATTCTGAACAGCATCCTCTTTAGAAAATGTTGGCTCAGATAAAATTCTATCCCTATAGTTTAAAGTTCTCTCAATACATGAGGAACAGAAAGATATTGGTGGTTCCACATTGGCATTAAAACACAAATAACAGGTGGCATCTTGCAGAGCCTTTTGTCCATCTTGACTCATAATAAATCAATTTATCATAAAAAGATTAAATTTTATTAAGAAAAGTCAAAAACATAAAAAAAACGTTTAAATTTTAAACTGTAACTTTTTTACTCCTTTTATAATTTTAAGTGTAGAGAGGCTAAAATGGCTTAAATAACCCTGCAGAACACCTCTACACCTCAGCAGTACTTTGCTAAGGTGCCTACCTTCCTCTGAGCAGGAGCCGTTTCCTCACGAACACAACCGAACTAGAAGCAGCTGCAGAAGTCAGTTTCCAGTTTTAAAGACGCATACATATCAGAAAATGCGTAGTATGACAGGAAGATGTATAACATCACCCTACAATGAAGCGGGAAGTGAATAGAAAAGGCACGCAATCAATTGCTGCTTCCTCTAGTACCGCCCATCGTGGACGTGCCAATAAGTCATCTCCCGTCGGGCTATTATTAATTATGAAACCGCCGGCAGATGTAAACCACCACATTTAATCCAGCCCCAGTGCCTGTGTCTAAGCTGCCCATAGTGTCTTCTATGTACCTAGGAGAATCTATGCCTCTTATAAAGAGCCTAATTCCCAATGAGGTCTCTGTCCCATTTTAAAAAATAAAGTGCCCAACCTTTTTCTGAGTTTTCTTTCTACCCCCAGAAAATAAAGCAGCACTTACCTCATATTCTAGCCTGACAGCAAGGCAGCTCCCAGGTTTGAGAGGTCCTCTCCCTCACATGGATCTGTGATATAAAAGAAAGTCCTGAGTAATATACCCTCAGGTTTTCAGAGTTTAGGGCAGCTTCAGTATATGGAGGCGCAGTGGAGAATTATGTCCACAAGTTCCCATTGCTCTAAAGCCACCACTGCTCTACTGAAGAGACTGACTATGGGCTGAGCTACCTCTAGGACAAAGCAGCAAATCTTGTACTACTTTAAAAAATAATAAACTCTTGATTGCAGATATCTTTTTCTAACACCTAATTTATCACTCCTTGCTCTTAACATAGGCAAAAGAGAAAGACTGGGGTGGAAGGAAGGGAGGTGATATTTAACAGCTTTGCTGTGGTGCTCTTTGCCGCCTCCTGCTGGACAGGAGTGTTATTCCCCAATAGTAATCTAGATGATCCGTGGACTCATCGTGTCATTAAAAGAAAAGGGATAAGAATTAACCCCGTACTCTAACCTCAAAAGGAGATAGTAAAAAGGCTACATAGAAACTGTCAGCCTACTTAAATAAAATGTGCCGTTGTCTCTAAATATTTTAAAGTGGAGAGATAAAAACCGCCATCCCAGGGAGAGATAATCTAATTCTGGGATTAAAAACTACACTAGAAGTCATGTAGTCTGAGGCCAAAATCCACCTCCCTGATTGCCCACCCTCACTGGAGGGTACCCAGTAAATAAATAAAAAATCCCCTACCCCTATTATGCCTAGACCACTAGCCATGGGGGCAGATATACAGGGACTCACTGTTTGACATCTTCAATCTTCTCACCGACTCTTAGGTTTGACAGAATCAGCAGTTCTCTGCCAGGGACCTGTAGAGAGCGAAAGAAAGAACAGAGTAACCTACCATGGCATTCTGTCTATGGGTAGCAATAATGTTAGAAAAAAAGCAAAGACCACCTTGCCACTT
This sequence comes from Bombina bombina, assembly GCF_027579735.1. Taxonomy (NCBI): domain Eukaryota; kingdom Metazoa; phylum Chordata; class Amphibia; order Anura; family Bombinatoridae; genus Bombina; species Bombina bombina. The sequence continues at coordinate 211,277,948 of NC_069505.1, forward strand.
TCTAACTGCTAATAGCCATCATTACTCTTACTAAAGAGATTGACATGGACACAGCATAATCCCAATCCTTGCTTGCAGGAAAGTATCCATAAAAGGATTAAATATCTTCAGACATCATCTTCGCACATCCTCCATTTACAGAGGCAAAGAGAATGACTGTGGATTATGGGTAAGGGAAGTTACACTGAACAGCTTTGCTGGGGTGCTCTTGGCCTCCTCCTGCTGGCCAGGAGTTGAATATCTCACTAGTAATTGGAATGACGTCTTGGACTCTCCATGCCATAGGAAAGAAAACAAAATTTATGCTTACCTAAAAATATCTTTCTTTCCGCGCATGGAGAGTCCACAACGTCATTCCAATTACTAGTGGGATGTTCAACTCCTGGCCAGCAGGAGGAGGCAAAAAGCACCCCAGCAAAGCTGTTAAGTGTAACTTCCCTTACCCATAATACCCAGTCATTCAGCCAAAGGAAAATGGAAAAAGAAGAAACAAGGGTATAGAGGTTCCTGAGGATTACTCAAAAAAAGTGCCGAATAATATTTTAAAAAGAGGGCGGGGTCGTGGACTCTCCATGCCCGGAAAGAAATTTATCAGGCAAGCATAATCTACAACGTCCACAACATCATTCCAATTACTAGTGGGAACCAATACCCATCTTAGAGGACACAGAATGAACAGGGAGGGAGAACAAGGCAGAAGGACCTAAACAGAAGGCACCACCGCTTGAAGAACCTTTCTCCCAAAAGAGGCCTCAGCCAAGGCAAAAGTATCAAATTTGTAGAATTTGGAAAAAGTGTGCAAAGAGGACCATGTTGCCGCCTTGCAAATCTGTTCCACAGAAACTTCATTTTTGAAAGCCCTAGATGAGGAGACAGCCCTAGTGGAATGAGCCGTAATTCTCTCAGGAGGCTGCCGTCCAGCAGTCTCATAAAGAAAATGAATCATACTTCTAACCAGAGGGAAAGAATAGTAGAAGTGGCCTTCTGACCCTTACGTTTACCAGAGAAAACAACAAACAGGGCAGAAGGTAAGATTTTAGAGCATCCACAACATCCAGGTTATACAAAAGACGTTCCTTATGAGAAGGATTAGGACAAAAGAAAGGAACAACAATTTCCTGATTAAGGTTTCAATCCGACACCATCTTGGGGAGAAACCCCAATTTAGTATGAAGGACTGCCTTATCTGCAAAATAAAGTACGGGGAATCACACTGCAGAGCTGAAAGCTCAGAAACTCTGCGAGCGGAAGAACTAGCAAGGAGAAACAAAACTTTCCAAGATAATTTGATATCAACAACATGCATCGGCTCAAACTGAGCCTGCTGCAAAACTTTAAGAACTAGGTTAAGGCTCCAAGGAGGAGCAACAGGTTTAAAAACAGGCCCGATTTGACCAGGGTCTGAACAAAAGCTTGAACATCTGGTAAATCTGCCACACGTTTGTGCAAAAGAATAGTCAGTGCAGAAATCTGACCTTTCAGAGTACTGACTGACAAAACTTTCTCCAGGCCAGACTGGAGAAAAAGATAAAATTCATGAAATCCTCACCCGACTCCAGGAAAAACCTTTAGCTTCACACTAAAATACACAATTTATGCTTACCTGATAAATTTATTTCTCTTGTGGTGTGTCCAGTCCACGGATCATCCATTACTTGTGGGATATTCTCATTCCCAACAGGAAGTTGCAAGAGGACACCCACAGCAGAGCTGTAATATAGCTCCTCCCCTAACTGTCATAGCCAGTCATTCGACCAAAACAAGCCGAGAAAGGAGGAACCATAGGGTGCAGTGGTTACTGCAGTTTAAATTTAAAAATGACTTGCCTTAAAATGACAGGGCGGGCCGTGGACTGGATACACCACAAGAGAAATAAATTTATCAGGTAAGCATCAATTGTGTTTTCTCTTGTAAGGTGTATCCAGTCCACGGATCATCCATTACTTGTGGGATACCAATACCAAAGCTAAAGTACACGGATGAAGGGAGGGACAAGGCAGGTACTTAAATGGAAGGAACCACTGCCTGTAAAACCTTTCTCCCAAATATAGCCTCCGAAGAAGCAAAAGTATCAAATTTGTAAAATTTTGAAAAAGTATGAAGCGAAGACCAAGTCGCCGCCTTGCAAATCTGTTCAACAGAAGCCTCATTTTTAAAGGCCCAAATGGAAGCCACAGCTCTAGTGGAATGAGCTGTAATCCTTTCAGGAGGCTGCTGTCCAGCAGTCTCATAGGCTAAGCGGATTATGTTTCTTAGCCAAAAAGAAAGAGAGGTTGCCGAAGCCTTTTGACCTCTCCTCTGTCCAGAGTAGACAACAAACAAAGCAACTGTTTGACGAAAATCTTTAGTAGCTTGTAAGTAAAACTTTAAAGCACGGACCACGTCCAGATTGTGTAATAGACATTCCTTCTTCGAAGAAGGATTAGGACACAAGGATGGAACAACAATCTCTTGATTGATGTTCTTGTTAGATACCACCTTAGGTAAGAACCCAGGTTTGGTACGCAGGACTACCTTATCTGTATGAAAAATCAGATAAGGAGAATCACATTATAAGGCAGATAGCTCAGAGATCTACGAGCCGAGGAAATAGCTACCAAAAAAAGAACTTTCCAAGATAAAAGTTTGATATCTATGGAATGAAGAGGTTCAAACGGAACTCCTTGAAGAACCTTAAGAACCAAATTTAAGCTCCATGGTGGAGCAACAGGTTTAAACACAGGCTTGATTCTAACTAAAGCCTGACAAAATGCCTGAACGTCTGGAACATCTGTCAGACGCTTGTGCAAAAGAATAGACAGAGCAGAAATCTGTCCCTTTAAGGAACTAGCTGACAATCCTTTTTCCAAACCTTCTTGGAGAAAAGATAATATCCTGGGAATCCTGACCTTACTCCATTAGTAACCCTTGGATTCACATCAATAAAGATATTTACGCCATATCTTATGTTAAATTTTCCTGGTGACAGGCTTTCGTGCCTGTATTAAGGTAACAATAACTGACTCGGAGAAGCCACGCTTTGATAAAATCAAGCGTTCAATCTCCAGGCAGTCAGCCTCAGAGAAATTATATTTGGATGGTTGAAAGGACCCGAAGTAGAAGGTCCTGTCTCAGATGCAGAGACCATGGTGGAAAGGATGACATGTCCACTAGATCTGCATACCAGGTCCTGCGTGGCCACGCAGGTGCTATCAGAATCACATGCTCTCTCCTGCTTGATCTTGGCAATCAGTCGAGGGAGCAGAGGAAACGGTGGAAACACATAAGCCAGGTTGAAAGACCAGGGCGCTGCTAGAGCATCTATCAGTGTCGCCTTGGGATCCCTGGACCTGGATCCGTAACACGGAAGCTTGGCGTTCTGGCGAGACGCCATGAGATCCAGTTCTGGTTTGCCCCAACGATGAATCAGTTGTGCAAAAACCTCCGGATGGAGTTCCCACTCTCCCGGATGAAAAGTCTGACGACTTAGAAAATCCGCCTCCCAGTTCTCTACACCTGGGATATGGATAGCTGATAGGTGGCAAGAGTGAATCTCTACCCAGCGAATTATTTTTGAAACTTCTAACATCGCTAGGGAACTTCTTGTTCCCCCTTGATGGTTGATGTAAGCACAGTCGTGATGTTGTCCGACTGAAATCTGATGTACCTCAGAGTTGCTAACTGAGGCCAAGCCTGAAGAGCATTGAATATCGCTCTTAGTTCCAGAATATTTATTGGAAGGAGAGACTCCTCCTGAGTCCACGATCCCTGAGCATTCAGGGAATTCCAGACTGCACCCCAACCTAGAAGGCTGGCATCTGTTGTTACAATTGTCCAATCTGGCCTGCGAAAGGTCATACCTTTGGACAGATGGACCCGAGATAGCCACCAGAGAAGAGAATCCCTGGTCTCTTGGTCCAGATTCAGTTGAGGGGACAAATCTGTGTAATCCCCGTTCCACTGACTGAGCATGCATAGTTGCAGCGGTCTGAGATGTAAGCGAGAAAACGGCACTATGTCCATTGCCGCTACCATTAAGCCGATTACTTCCATACACTGAGCCACCGAAGGGCGCGGAATGGAATGAAGAACCCAGCAGGAATTTAGAAGCTTTGATAACCTGGACTCCGTCAGGTAAATTTTCATTTCTACAGAATCTATCAGAGTCCCTAGAAAGGAAACTCTTGTGAGTGGGGATAGAGAACTCTTTTCCTCGTTCACTTTCCACCCATGCGACCTCAGAAATGCCAGTATTACGTCCGTATGAGACTTGGCAATTTGGAAGTTTGACGCCTGTATCAGGATGTCGTCTAAATAAGGGGCTACTGCTATGCCCCGCGGCCTTAGGACCGCCAGAAGCGACCCTAGAACCTTTGTAAAGATTCTTGGGGCTGTAGCTAATCCAAAGGGAAGAGCTACAAACTGGTAATGCCTGTCTAGAAAGGCAAACCTGAGAAACCGATGATGATCTTTGTGTATCGGAATGTGAAGATAAGCATCCTTTAGATCCACTGTAGTCATATATTGACCCTCCTGGATCATTGGTAGGATGGTACAAATAGTTTCCATCTTGAATGATGGAACTTTGAGGAATTTGTTTAAGATCTTTAGATCCAAAATTGGTCTGAAGGTTCCCTCTTTTTTGGGAACCACAAACAGATTTGAGTAAAAACCCTGTCCCTGTTCCTCCTTTGGAACTGGATGGATCACTCCCATAACTAGGAGGTCTCGTACACAGTGTAAGAATGCCTCTCTCTTTATCTGGTTTGCAGATAATTGTGAAAGGTGAAATCTCCCTTTTGGGGGGGAAGCTTTTAAGTCCAGGAGATATCCCTGGGATATAATTTCCAACGCCCAGGGATCCTGAACATCTCTTGCCCACGCCTGGGCGAAGAGTGAAAGTCTGCCCCCTACTAGATCCGTTACTGGATAGGGGGCCGTTCCTTCATGCTGTCTTAGAGGCAGCAGCAGGCTTTTAGGCCTGTTTACCTTTTTTCCAGGTCTGGATTGGTCTCCAGACCGTCTTGGATTGAGCAAAAGTTCCCTCTTGTTTAGCATTAGAGGAAGTTGATGCTGCACCTGCCTTGAAGTTTCTAAAGGTACGAAAATTAGACTGTTTGGCCCTAGATTTGGACCTGTCCTGAGGAAGGGCATGACCTTTTCCTCCAGTGATATCAGCAATAATCTCAAACCAGGCCCGAATAGGGTCTGCCCCTTGAAGGGAATGTTAAGTAGCTTAGATTTTGAAGTCACTTCAGCTGACCATGATCTAAGCCATAGCGCTCTGCGCGCCTGTATAGCAAAACCAGAATTCTTAGCCGTTAGTTTAGTCAAATGAACAATGGCATCAGAATAAAAGAATTGGCTAGCTTAAGTGCTCTAAGTTTGCCAAGTATGTCATCCAATGGAGTCGCTACCTGTAAAGCCTCTTCCAGAGACTCAAACCAGTACGCCGCAACAGCAGTGACAGGGGCAATGCATGCAAGGGCTGTAGGATAAAACCTTGTTGAATAAATATTTTCTTAAGGTAACCTCTAATTTTTTATCCATTGGATCTAAAAAAAAAAAAGCACAACTGTCCTCGACAGGGATAGTAGTACGTTTTACTAGAGTAGAAACTGCTCCCTCCACCTTAGGGACTGTCTGCCATAAGTCCCGTGTGGTGGCGTCTATTGGAAACATTTTTCTAAAAATAGGAGGGGAAGAGAACGGCACACCTGGTCTATCCCATTCCTTATTAATAATTTCTGTAAACCTTTTAGGTATTTGGAAAAACATCAGTACACACCGGCACTGTAAAGTATTTATCCAGTCTACACAAATTTAAATGTAGAAATATTAGAATCAGGTATCTTTCCTGAGTCATTAACATCACCCACTGACTAAAGCTCTCCTTCCTCAGCTTCTGCATGTTGTGAGGCAGTATCAGACATGGTTCTTAAAGCGTCAGTATGCTCTGCATTTTGTCTCACCCCAGAGCTATCTCGCTAACCTCTAAGTTCAGGTAGTCTGGCTAATACCGCTGACAGTGTATTATCCATGACTGCCGCCATGTCTTGTAAAGTAAACGCTATGGGCGCCCTAGATGTACTTGGCGCCATTTGAGCGTGAGTCCCTTGGGCGGGAGTCAAAGGGTCTGACACGTGGGGAGAGCTAGTCGGCATAACTTTCCCCTCGTCAGATTCCTCTGGTGATAATTTTTTTAAAAACAGAATATGATCTTTATTGCATAAAATGAAATCAGTATATTTGGTACACATTCTAAGAGGGGTTCCACCATGGCTTTTAAACATAATGAACAAGGAGTTTCTTCTATGTCAGACATGTTTATACAGACTAGCAATGAGACTAGCAAGCTTGGAAAACACTTTAAATCAAGTTAACAAGCAAATATAAAAAACGGTACTGTGCCTTTAAGAGAAACAAATTTTGTCAGAATTTGAAAAACAGTGAAAAAATGCAGTAAATCAAACAAAATGTTTACAGTGTATGTAATAGGCTAGCAGAGCATTGCATCCACTTGCAAATGGATGATTAACCCCTTAGTTAAAAAAAGGATCAAAAAAACGAAATAGACGTTTTTTTTTTTTTTTTTTTTTAACAGTCACAACCAACTGCCACAGCAAGCTGTGGTCCTACCTTCCCCAATAAATTACTTTGGAAAGCCTTTGAGCCCTTTAGAGATGTCCTATAGCATACAGGGGCTCCTGAGGGAAGCTGGATGTCACAGTTTGTAATTTTAACTGCACCAACTGTAACTTTTATACTATAACAGTGGAAAGCCTCAGTAAAACTGTTTCTAGTCAAAAGTTAAGCCAGCCATGTGGAAAAAACTAGGCCCCAATAAAGTTTTATCACCAATGCATATATAAAAACGATTAAACATGCCAGCAAACGTTTATATTGCAATATCATAAGGGTATTACCCCTGGGAGTAAGCATGATACCAGTCGTTATTAAATCACTGTATTCAGGCTTAACTTACATTAATCCGGTATCAGCAGCATTTTCTAGTGTTTTCCATCTCTAGAAAAAATTATAACTGCACATACCTGATAGCAGAATAAACTGCACGCCATTCTCTCGCTGAAGTTACCTCATCTGTGTAATCCCCTCAGACATATGTGAGAATAGCAATGGATCTTAGTTACAACCTGCTAAGATCATAGAAACCTCAGGCAGATTCTTCTTCTATTTACTGCCTGAGATAAAATAGCACAACTCCGGTACTATTTAAAAATAACAAACTTTTGATTGAAGAAAATAAACTAACTATATTTAACCACTCTCTCCTACAACATCCTAGCTAGTTGAGAGTTGCAAGAGAATAACTAGGTATGACAGTTAGGGGAGGAGCTATATTACAGCTCTGCTGTGGGTGTCCTCTTGCAACTTCCTGTTGGGAATGAGAATATCCCACAAGTAATGGATGATCCGTGGACTGGATACACCTTACAAGAGAAAAGGTATTTACGCCATATCTTATGGTAAATCCTGCGAGTAACTGGTTTACGAGCCTGAAGCATAGTATCAACGACCGCTTCAGAAAAACCATGTCTAGACAGGTCTAGGCGTTCAATCTCCATGCAGTCAGCTTCAGGGAATCTAGATTTGGATGGAGGAATGGACTTTGAATTAGAAGGTCCTTCCTCAGAGATAACCTCAAAGGTGGAAGAGATGACATCTTCACCAGATCCGCAAACCAGATCCTGCAAGGCCAGACAGGAGCTATTAGAATCAAAGACACTCTCTCCTGCTTGATACAAGCAATGACTTGTGGAAGAAAAGCAAATGGAGGAAACAGGTATGCTAGACCGAAATCACAAGGAACCACCAGGGCATCTATCAGAGCAGCCTGAGGATCTCTTAACCTTGAACCGTACTTTGGAAGCTTGGCGTTTTGATGAGACACCATCAATCCAACTCCGGAACCCCCCACCTGAGGGTTATCCTTGAGAACACTTCCGGATGGAGCGCCCACTCCCCGGGATGAAAAGTCTGTCCGCCTAAAAAAAAAAATCTGCCTCCCAGTTGTCCACTCCTGGAATGAGGATGGCAGATAGAAGACAGTTGTCCGCCCACTGCAGAATGTGAGTCCCCTCCTTCATGGCTAAGGAACTCAGAGTTCCTCCCTGATGGTTGATGTAAGCCACTGAGGTGATGTCCGAATGGAATTTGATAAACCGGAATAAAGATAATTGAGGCCAAGCTGTCAAGGCATTGAAGATTGCTCTCAATTCCAAGATGTTTATGGGAAGATTCTTCCAGAGACCACAGGCCCTGAGCTTTTAGAGAACCTCAAACAGCTCCCCAGCCTAACAGGCTGGCGTCCGTAGTCACAATCACCCAGGAAGGTCTCAGGAAGCAAGTGCCTCAAGACAGATATCCTGTGAAATCCACAAGAGAGAGTCTCTTGTTAGGGGGGTCCAGATTTATCCTCTGCGATAAATCCGAATGGTCTCTGTTCCATTGACTGAGCATGCAAAGCTGCAACAGTCGTAGATGGAACCGAGCAAAAGGAATGATGTACACCATCAGACCAATCACCTCCATGCATTGAGCCACTGATGGACGAAAGGCAGACTGATAGAAAGACAAGAAGCAAGAAGTTTGGATTTTCTGACATCAGTCTGGAAAATCTTCATGGACAGGGAATATATGATTGTCCCTAGGAAACACACTCTTATATTTGGAACTAGAGAACCTTTCCAGATTCACTTTCCAACCGTGGGACCGTAGAAAAGACAACATCTCTGTATGAGATTTTGCTAGTTAAAAAGATGACGCCTGAACCATGATGTCGTCTAGATAAGGCACCACAGCAGTTCCCTGGGATCTGATCACTGCCAATAGGGCTCCCAGAACCTTTGTGAATATTCTGGGAACTGTGGCAAGACCAAACGGAAGGGCAATAAACTGGAAATGCTTGTCCAGAAAGGCAAACCTTAGAAACTGGTGATGAACGTGTAAATACGCATCCTTCAGGTCTATGGTCGTCATGAAATGACCTTCCTGAACCAATGGAAGAATGGAACGAATAGTTTCCATCTTGAAGGACGGAACCCTATGGAATTTGTTGAGACACTTTAGGTCAAGGATGGAACGGAAAGTCCCCTTCTTTTTGGGAACCACAAATAGATTTGAATAGAAAACCTTGACCTTGTTCCTCTAGACGGGACTGGTACAATAAATCCCAGGTAGGATAGGTCCTCTACCCAATTTAAAAAGGCCTCCCTCTTTACCTTGTTTGAGGATAGTCTTGACAGGAGAAATCTGCTCCTTGAAGGGCAAAATCTGAATCCTATTTTGAAACCCTGAGATACTATGTTCACAGCCCATACGGATCTGGGACATCGTGTATCCAAGCCTGTCGAAAAAACGAAAGCCTGCCCCCCACCTGATCCAAAATCGGATCGGGGCGGACCCTTCATGCTGATTTAGAGTCAGTGGAAGGTTTCTTGTTTTGCTTTCCCTTATTCCAAGGCTGGCTGGATTTCCTATTGGACCTCTATTGGTCTGGTTTGAAAGAAGAAGAGGACTTCTGTCCCTTAAAGTTGCGAAAGGAACGAAAATTAGAAGTCTGTCGACCCTTAGGTCAATTCTTCTTGTCCTAAGGTAGGAAAGATCCCTTTCCACCTGTAATTTCTGAAATGATTTCCACCAGACCAGGACTAAAGAAAGTTTTACCCTTATAAGGAAAAGGCAAAAGCTTAGCCTTTGAAGATACATCAGCAAAACAAGATTTTAACCACAACGATCTGCGAGCAAGAACAGTGAAGCTAAATATCTTAGCTCCCAGTCTAATTGCCTGCATGTTGGTATCACAGATAAAGGTATACAAAACAAGTACATTTGCGCTACTGTATCTTTAAAATTAAACACTAGTATATAGATTTCAATAGTATTCCTAATATGACCAGGAACCTAATTATAAAATGACCAATGACATAAATTAAAACATAGGTTCTCAACAGATTGTATGATATAACACACAAAATGACCAATAAGTAATGTAAAAATATTTGCAATTATTACCCCATATAAAGTCCAAGAGGTAAGGATATAGCAGCACAATCCGTAGATTTGTAACAATGTCCGTTAAACCGCTGATGCAGCCTGCTTTCAGCGGTATTTCCAGATCACCGCAACACAAACAGGGCTAGTTCAAAAAACATAAAGGAGAGGCGCAAGGCGTGTTAACACTTTAATCATAAAAATAAATACAGTGACACATAAGTACTTACATGTAAAATTTAGAACGTCCAATATAAACAGCTAGAAACACTGTATTCCACCACGGGCTGTGTTCCGCCTCCTCTTTTCAGTGAAGCAAGTTGTTAGTGATTTGAGCTGACTACCAGTTCGGCGTCTGACGTCACTGACTGAGGGAAACTCGAGCGTCCTCCAGCTAACAGCAGCTACACAGTCCGGGTTAGGAAACTCGCTCCCAAAGTCTATTACCTTACGCGTTTCGTCTGGAACCAGGCCAGACTTTCTCAAGGGATTTGTCAAGTAAGCAGCTGTTTGCTGCCATAATTAGATAGTGCTATTTATACGCTGGATATATTTAAACAGTTAATCCATTCGTTACTTACTATATAGATAATATTTCAAATATAAACATAAATGAAATTCACAAATAAATAACATTCATATCAAAATTTCATAACATACTAAAAATTATTAAATTTCACAATATAAAAAATATATTTCTTTGTTAATTTAAATCCATATCAAACAAGCTTATCCAATTACTTTGATATACAGTATACATATTTCTAAAACTATAAATAATTAATTAATAAAATTCCTCAACCTAAAAAGCATCTATGATTCATAAAAAATATATTTTAAAAACTATCTTAGATAAAATAGATCTAATAACTACATATATGCTGCTAAATCTAAATCTACATTTAACCCATTTGGCCCTAGACTCCCTATTTTGTAGATCCAATATGTTTCTTGTTGTCTCAGGGCTAGCAATCTATTATGTGTAGTTGGCGCTACCCAATCTATTACTTTAAGTTTCAAAGAGGTTGGATTACAATTATGTGCTTCTTTAACCCCTTAATGACCGAGGACGTGCAGGGTACGTCCTCTAAAGGATGTCAGTTAACGACCAAGGACGTACCCTGCACGTCCTCAGTCTGGAAAGCAGCTGGAAGCGATCCTGCTCGCTTCCAGCTGCTTTCCGGTTATTGCAGTGATGCCTCGACATTGAGGCATCCTGCAATAACACTTTCTGGCCATCCGATGCAGAGAGAGACACTCTGTGGCCCTCTCTGCACCGGACATCGATGGCCGATATCGTTGGTGGGTGGGAGCCGACTTGGGAGGCGGGTGGGCGGCCATCGGTGAGCTCTGGAAGGTGGAGGGGGCGGGATCGGGGGCGGAGCCTTCGGGGGCGGGATCGGGGGCGGAGCCTTCGGGGGCGCTCACGGGCGCGCGCACGGGGGGTGGCGGGCGGGCGCGTGCACGGGGCGGGAGCGGGTGGGAACCGCTACACTACAGAAAAAGAGTTACAAGTAAATTGTAAAAAAAATGAAAATAAACTTATTTTTTGAAAAACATCTAAGGGATCTGAAGGGGTGGGGGGTTGTTATTGGGGGGGGGAAGCTACACTACAGAAAAGGGACATTTTTTTAATAAAAACAGCATATTTTTCACTAAAATGGGTACTGGCAGACAGCTGCCAGTACCCAAGATGGCGCACATTAAGTCAGAGGGGGAGGGTTAGAGAGCTGTTTAGTGGGGGATCAGTGAGGTTGGGGGCTAAGGGGGATCCTACACATAAGCATATGTAAATATGCTATAAAAAAATACACAAAAAAGCCAAAATTTTCCTTTTATTTTAGTACTGGCAGAGTTTCTGCCAGTACTTAAGATGGCGGGGACATTTGTGGGGTAGGGGAGGGAAGAGAGATGTTTGGGAGGGATCAGGGGGTCTGATGTTTCAGGTGGGAGGCTGATCTCTACACTAAAGCTAAAATTAACCCTGCAAGCTCCCTACAAGCTACCTAATTAACCCCTTCACTGCTAGCCATAATACACGTGTGATGCGCAGCGCCATTTAGCAGCATTCTAATTACCAAAAAGCAACGCCAAAGTCATATATGTCTGCTATTTCTGAACAAAGGGGATCCCAGAGAAGCATTTACAACCATTTGTGCCATAATTGCACAAGCTGTTTGTAAATGATTTCAGTGAGAAACCTAAAATTGTGAAAAATTTAACGTTTTTTTTAATTTGATCGCATTTGGCGGTGAAATGGTGGCATGAAATATACCAAAATGGGCCTAGATCAATACTTGGGGTTGTCTACTACACTACACTAAAGCTAAAAATACCCCAAAAAGCTCCTTACATGCTCCCTAATTAACCCCTTCACTGCTGGGCATAATACACGTGTGGTGCGCAGTGGCATTTAGCGGCCTTCTAATTACCAAAAAGCAATGCCAAAGCCATATATGTCTGCTATTTCTGAAGAAAGGGGATCCCAGAGAAGAATTTACAACCATTTATGCCATAATTGCACAAGCAGTTTGTAAATAATTTCAGTGAGAAACTGAAAGTTTGTGAAAATATTTGTGAAAAAGTGAACGATTTTTTGTATTTGATCGCATTTGGCGGTGAAATGGTGGCATGAAATATACCAAAATGGGCCTAGATCAATACTTTGGGATGTCTTCTAAAAAAAAATATATACATGTCAATGGATATTCAGGGATTCCTGAAAGATATCAGTGTCCCAATGTAACTAGCGCTAATTTTGAAAAAAAAAAATGGTTTGAAAATAGCAAAGTGCTACTTGTATTTATGGCCCTATAAGTTACAAAAAAAAGCAAAAAAGATGTAAACATTGGGTATTTCTAAACTCAGGACAAAATTTAGAAACTATTTAGCATGGGTGTTTTTTGGTGGTTGTAGATATGTAACAGATTTTGGGGTTCAAAGTTAGAAAAAGTGTGTTTTTTTCCATTTTTCCTCATATTTTATAAATTATTTTATAGTAAATGATAAGATATGATGAAAATAATGGTATTTTTAGAAAGTCCATTTAATGGCGAGAAAAATGGTATATAATATGTGTGGGTACAGTAAATGAGTAAGAGGAAAATTTCAGCTAAACACAAACACCGCAGAAATGTAAAAATAACCTTGGTCCCAAACGGACAGAAAATGGAAAAGTGCTCTGGTCACTAAGGGGTTAAAATGATTTGGAACACTATGTTTAATAAGTTTTTCCTTTGCCATTTTGATATTATACACGTGTTCATTAACTCTTGTTTTGATTTGTCTTTTTGTGTGTCCCACATAAAATAGGCCACACCCACAAGTAAATAGATAAACTACAAATGTGAAGTCACACGTTGCTCTACATTTAATTTCAAATTCTAAGGTACCATCATAATTCATAAATTTAGGATGTTTATCCACATGTTCCACATATTGCATCTCTTTTTCTTACAAGCATAAGTCCCCTTAGACATAGTCAGCCAGTTTGAGACCATATTTGGGATTTTATGGCTTCTAAGTTTGCTGGGTGCTAACATATTCTTAAGATTTTTCCCTTTTTTAAAAGTAACTAAATGTTTTTCTGTTAGTTTGGACCCCAATATTGGATCTGTTTTAAGAACATTCCAATGTCTATTCAGAATCTTTTTGATAGTAGATGCACCCTCATTATAAGTCGTTATAAACCGTAGATTATCCTTTTCACTTCTAGTATTATTATTAAGGAACTCTGTCTTAGTATTATTTAAAAGACTTTCTCTATTAACATTACATGCTTTATCCTTAGCTCTAATTAGCAGATCACTATTATATCCTTTTTCTTTAAATTTTGTATCTAGAATGGCAGATTCTTCATAAAATGTGGACATATGAGTTCAATTACGCCTCATACGGAGATATTGGCCATAAGGTATATTATCTATCCAGCTGCGTTTATGTCCACTGGTTGCCTCTATATAGCTGTTTCTTTCCGTACTTTTCCTATAGTTTGTCACTGCAACCTTATTGTCATCATCTACATAATAGTGTTAAATCTAAAAATTCAATCTTAGTTTTTGAACAGGTATGAGTAAACTTTAAATTATAATCATTATTATTAATGTAATTCATAAATAAGTTAATACTTTCCTCATTGCCTCTCCATAGTATAACTATATCATCTATATATCGATGAAACCTCAAAATGTTATCATGGAAAGGATTATTAAACCAGATATATTTCAGTTTGAAGTCATTAACATATAAATTTGTGTACGATGGGGCAAATGTTGTCCCCATCGCCGTTCTGTTTATTTGTCTGTAAAATTTATTTTCAAACAAAAAATAATTATGCTGTAATATGAATAATATTGATTCAACAATAAAATCAACATGGATAGTCGGTATATTCCATCTCAATAATTAACTCTTTACTGCTTCACTACCTCTATCATGAGGGATGCAGGTGTATAAAGACATAAAGTCACACGTGATCCACCAAAATTCAGGGTCCCATTCAGTACCCTCAAAGTTGGCGATCACATATGAACTATCCCTCAGGTAGGCCCTAGTTCTCTTAACAACAGGTTGTAGATAAAAATCAACATATTGTGATACATGATCACATAAAGAATCGATGCCAGAGACTATGGGCCTACCTGGGGGGACAAGAGGGTCCTTATGGACTTTCGGTAAATGGTAAAATACCGAAGGTTTTGGATTATTTTCAAAAAGAAAATGGTATTCATCATCTGATATTATTAACTTGTCCTTTGCCTTCAATAAAAGACATTTAAGATCTCTAACATAACCCATGGTGAGATCGGTATCCAGAACAAGGTAAGTAGAAGAATCGTTTAATAAACGGAATGCCTCTTGTAAATAATCCCTCCTATTCTGGATAACGATCCCACCACCTTTATCTGCCCCCCTAAAAACTATTTATTATCAATTAATTTCTTAAGTGATTTCCTCTCCAATGTGCTCAGATTGTCCACATATTTATTAATTATATTCTTACGTTTGGAAAATGCCTTTTCCACATACCTTAATACCAATTTTGAAAAAAACAGGTATTTGATCACCCTGTGCTCCTAGCGGATAAAAATTTGATTTTTTCTTAAAATTGGAGTGAATAATCTGTTGTTCTTCCTCATAAGTTGATAAATTCATAAGTTCCTCCATTTCAATAGGTGCTAATGTTCTACCCTCAAGAGCATTAGTTGAATTCTCCAAACTACGTAATGTTTTGAGTGTATCTAGATCATTAAACTCTAGATACTCTGGGTTATATCTATTTCTATCACAGGGATTTTTCATATAATACCTTTTAAGTGTAAGTTTGCGAACAAACTTTTGGACATCAATGAACACCTTGAATTTATTAGGAGCCTTTTTGGGGGCTAAATTTAACCCTTTACTCAGTAGTCTGATATCATTATCCTTTAGAGGCATATCTGACAGATTAAAGACAGCTAGTTTAGTTTGATCTAGAATCTGGGCCTTCTGTCTGCCTGCACTCTCCGTCCTCCTCTTTTTCCTCTTCTAAATCTTGTTCTAAAGATCTCTTTCTGGTAACTGATCCCTCCATAGATCTTGATGTCTTTGGGGTTCCACATTCCTCACCCACATCTGACTCCTACCTATTTTCAATGCATCTTGATGCTCTAGGTGAATTTTCAGCTGTAACGGCCCGTTGGGGGCTTCCAATCCTAAAAAATTAGAAATATGTATATATCAAATTAATTGGATAAGCTTGTTTGATATAGATTTAAAATTACCAAAGAAATATATTTTTTTTTATATTGTGAAATTTAATAATTTTTAGTATGTTATGAAATTTTGATATGAATGTTATTTATTTGTGAATTTCATTTATGTTTATATTTGAAATATTATCTATATAGTAAGTAACGAATGGGTTAACTGTTTAAATATATCCAGCGTATAAATAGAACTATCTAATTATGGCAGCAATCAGCTGCTTACTTGACAGATAAGGGTATAATAGGCCAGTTTAAGAGCTTTGATCCCATCTTGTATCTCCTCTACAGTAGTCTCTTCTGATATCAGATCAGACAGGGCATCACACCAATAAGATGTTGCTCCCACTACCATAGCAATACTTGCCACTGTAATGCTTGATGGATGTACATCTTTTTTAAGTAAGCCTCTAGCTTCTTATCCATTGTATCCTTAAAAGAACAACTATCCTCTATAGCAGTGTTTCCCAACCGTGGTCCTCAAGTACCCCCAACAGGCCTGGTTTTCATTATAGCTAAACCAGTCCACAGGTGAAGTAATCAGCTGATCAGTAACCAACCCGCTCTCGTCCATCAACTGATTATTTCACCTATGCTCTAGTTCAGCTATAATGAAAACCAGGACTGTTGGGGATACTCGAGGACTGCGGTTGGGAAACACTGCTCTATAGGAATGATAGTTCTTTTAGCTAGAGTAGAGATAGCTCCCTCTATTTTAGGCACAGTGCGCCATTAGTCCCGAATGGAGTCAGCAAACAGGGGAAGGGGAAAAGGGAACCCCTGGCTTATTCCATTCCTGAGCTATAATTTCAGACATCTTGTCTGGACCAAGAAAAACATCCTCAGACATTGGAGAATCATAAACTATTAAGTTTATAGGACTTCTTAGGGTTGACAGCAACCGAAGGTTCAGAGTCGTCCAAGGTAGCTAGAACCTCCTTCAGAAGCAACCGGAGATGTTCAAGCTTAAATCGGAAATTAACTTCTTCAGATTTCCCCCATAGTGTCAAAGATTTTACCTTCAGAAGCTACTGAAGTATCCTCCTCATCAGACATCCGAGAAAGGTTAGCTAGCACAGTTTTAGAGTCAGAAACCTTGCTAACAGACAAATGTTTAGATTTCCTCTTACGCTTACCCAAAGAAGGGAAAGCTGATAAAGCCGCAGATACTGCAAAAGTAATCTGAGCGACAAAATCCCCAGGAAAATAAACACCCCCAGGTGGTTGAGAGGACACAGAAGGCACAATATGAGAAACAATTAAGGCTTGATACGTTTGAGGAGAAAGCTGAGGCATGTCACACACAGCATTATCCTGAGAGACACTTGGCTCAGAAAGGAGTAATCTGTCTTTAAATTTTAAAGTTTTAGCAAAGCATGAGGAACAAAATTGCATTGGCAGGACAATTTGAGCCTCTAAACATAGTAAGCAATTATACACAGACTGCTCTAATTCTGAATCCATAGCTACAGAATTCAGCTCCTAAATATAACTAAATTGGTGAAAAATTAAAGAATTTTAGAAGAGATTTATATCATTAAATTACAGATAGCAAATAAAATGTACCCCTAATAAGCAACCTAAGATTGCCTGTGGTTCCTACTGGACAGGTTTGACACCCCACTAGCAAGAGGAAGCAAGACTCTCCTGCAGAGATCTTCTCCTCTATCCACAAAAGTTTCTTGACAAACAATCTGCTTGAAGATAAAACTGATCCTCAATGCGAGACACCTCCTACGCATTACAGGCTCACAAAGCTCCACTCCGATACAGCGGAAGTGTGGGTGTTCCGTGAGCAGATCAAAAAATGAACTGCACCACCAAAAGTGCGCGGAAATAGTAAACCGCTTCTTTAAAGCAAAACCGTTATCCTCATGACTATTATAGCCTCTCTAAAATGATTTGCGGGCGTCTCCACAATCATGTGTCATAGCCTATGTCTAATTTAGTCCAAACATGTCTGTCATAGCTGCCAAAAACTATGTTGCAATAATAAAGAAAAATCCTTTCAATCCCCTCAGCCAAGTGAACTCTCTAATATCCTTAAGTGTCTTACTGTGAACCCTTTTAACACAAAGTGCCAAATAATCTGTCCATAAGATGCATCCTTAACTAATAAAGATAACCATGTCCCAAAATGGATTCATCTGAGGATTAACCTCTTAAATGCTGCTGTCCTTCAGTACCTAGAAGGCAAAGGCATTTACCTTAGATCCTGCAGGACAGATAACCGTGACTTAAAGTGACACTGAACCCAATTTTTTTCTTTTATTATTCAGATAGAGCATTCACTTTTAAGCAGCTTTCTAATTTACTGCTATTATCAAATGTTCTTCATTGTCTTTGAATGTTTATTTGAAAAGGAAGAATGTAAGTTTAGATGCCGGCCCATTTCTGGGGAACAACCTGGGTTGTCCTTGCCGATTGGACAACACCAATAAAAGTGCGGTCCATGGTACTGAACCAATAATTTGCTGGCTCCTTAGCTTAGATGCCTTCTTTTTCAAATAAAGATAGCAAGAGAACAAAGAAAAATTGATAATAGGAGTAAATGAAAAAGTTGCTTAAACCTGCATGCTCTATCTGAATCATAAAAGAAAAAAATTGGGTTTGGTGTCCCTTTAAGTGTGACAGGTACTCCACTCCCTGTCATGGACCTGTGGGAAAAGAAAGAACAGAGTAACCAACTCTGGCTTTCTGCAAAGGGGTAGCAAAGTGTTAAAAGTAAAGCAAAGACTACCTTGCCGCCTTTTAACCGCTAAAAACCACCACTACTCTTACTAAAGAGATTGACATTGACATAGCTAGACCCCAATCCTTGCTTGCAGGGAAAAGTACCCATAAAAGGATTAAATATCTTTATACACCAACTTCGCACATCCTCCATTAACAGAGGCAAAGAGAATGACTGGATTATGGGTAAGGGAAGTTACACTTAACAGCTTTGCTGGGGTGCTCTTTGCCTCCTCCTGCTGGCCAGGAGTTGAATAGCCTACTACTAATTGGTATGACATCATGGACTCTCCATGCTATAGGAAAGAAAAATGTTTTTTGAGGAACAATCTAAAGATAGTGTGTTATTTAACAAACATAATTCAAAACTTTATTCATCCTGACATAGGGATTAGTTTTAATTATGTAGAATGACATAGCATAGAAAATTCATGGCTGTAACTTTCTAATAAAAAGGAACAGTCTAGTCCAAAACAAACTTTCATGATTCAGATAGGGCATGTAATTTTTAACATCTTTCCAATTTACTTTTATCACAAATTTTGCTTTGTTCTTAGCATTCTTAGGGGTACATTTATCATGGTGCGGACATGATCCGCTATAACGAATCATGTCCGCCGCACATCGATAAAAGCCAACAGCATATGCTGTCAGCATTTATCATTGCACCAGCAGTTCTTGTGAACTGCTGGTGCAATGACGCCTCCTGCAGATTCGCGGCCAATCGGACACTAGCAGGGGGTGTCAATCAACCCGATCGTATTCAATCGGGCTGATTGCTGTCCGCCACCTCAGAGGTGGCGGACAAGTTAAGGAGCAGCGGTCTTAGGGCCGCTGCTTCTTAACTTCCGCTTCAGGCAGAACTGAAGCAGAGTGGGTCGGAAGCAGCATCCGCTGCTTCATAACTCGACCAGAGTCAAAAGCTCAACCTAGGTAGGCTCATATGCTAATTTCTTCACCACTAGAGGGCGTTAGTTCATGTGTATCTTATAGATAATATTGTGCTTGCGCACGTGAAGTTACCTAGGAGTCAGCACTGATTGGCTAAAATGCAAGTCTGTCAAAAGAACTGAAATAAGGGGGCAGTCTGCAGAGGCTTTGATACAAGGTATTCACAGCGGTAAAAAGTGTGTTAATATAACAGTGTTGGTTATGCAAAACTGGGGAATGAGTAATAAAGGGATTATCTTTTTAAACAAAAATTCTGGTGTTGACTGTACCTTTAATGCATTCACAACATCATGCTGTACCAGGGGTTTCTGCAAGTTTATTCTGTGCATTTTCTTTCCCTATTTAGAAGCTAGTATCACTTATTATTGGTTTTGTAGTTCTCAAAATTTGTTTGGAGAAAAAAAAAAACTTGTCCCTTCTTGACAGCAAAAGTATTATGAACGTACAAGGTTGAGAAATATACCTTTAAAAAGGAAATGTATGCTTACCTGATAAATTTATTTCTTTTTCGATACGATGAGTCCACGGATTTCATCCTTACTTGTGGGATATCGCCTCCTGGTCAGCAGGAGGAGGCAAAGAGCACCACAGAAGAGCTGTATAAATAGCTCCTCCCTTCCCTCCCAACCCAGTCATTCGACCAAAGTTAGGAAGAGAAAGGAAAAGCCAAGGTGCAGAGGTGTCTGAAGTTTAACAAAAATCAAAGAACCTGTCTCATAGAACAGGGCGGGCCGTGGACTCATCGTATCGAAAAAGAAATAAATTTATCAGGTAAGCATAAATTTCCTTTTCTTTTTCAATATACGATGAGTCCACGGATTTCATCCTTACTTGTGGGATACAATACAAGCTATAGAACACGGATGAAACGGGAGGGACAAGACAGGAAACCTAAATGGAAGGCACCACTGCTTGAAGAACTTTCCTCCCAAAAACAGCCTTAGTTAAGGCAAAGACATCAAATTTGTAAAATTCGGAAAAAGTGTGAAGAAACGACCAAGTCGCAGCCTTGCAAATCTGTTCAACAGAAGCATCATTGTTTGAATACCCATGAGGAAGTAACAGCCCTAGTGGAAAGAGCTGTAATCCGTTCAGGAGGCTGCTGACCAGTAGTGATGTCGCGAACCTAAAATTTTCGGTTCGCAAACCGCGGACTCGAACTTCCGGTATTGTTCGCAAACGCGCAAACCGCCATTGAATTCAATAGGCAGGCGAACTTTAAAACCTACAAGGACTCTTTCTGGCCACAATAGTGATGGAAAAGTTGTTTCAAGGGTCCTAACACCTGGACTGTTACATGCTGGAGGGGGATCCCTGGCAAAACTCCCATGGAAAATTACATAGTTGATGCAGAGTCTGCTTTTAAGCCATAATGGGTCTAAATCAACTAACATTCCCAAAGTGGCTGTCTCAAAACATCCCGGACAGAAGATAGATTGATAGTGATAGATAGGATAGATAGATATACATAGATTGATAGTTAGATAGAATAGATAGAAGAGAAATAGATATATTTGTTAGATATATAATTACCCTAATAAATTCTAATAATCAAACATGCGTTCTTGGACCCAACTAGCTTGTGTCAATTAGTACTTTTCTTAGCACTTTAATCCCTGTCCCCCCCCCCCCCCCCCCTATCGTGGGAGTTCTATATGGCCTGCCAGATTACCCTGAAAAATTATAATAATAAGACATGTGGTCTGCTACCTATTTTAACGAGGTTGTGTTTTAAGTACTACCATTCTTAGCACTTTAATCTCTGTAATTCCCCCTATTTGGTGAGGTCTATACGGCCTGGATGATTACCCATACAAAATATAATAATAAGACATCTGCTCTTGGTCTGCGACCCATGGTAACTATGTTGTGTTAATTAGTAATGTCCTTCGCATTTTAATAGCTGTTACTCATACTCACCCTATCGGTGGAGGTCTATATGGCCTGCATGATTACCCTTACAAAATATAACAACCAAACATATGTTCTGGGACCCATGGTAAGTAGGTTGTGTTATGTAGTACTGTTCTTTGCATTTTCATACCTGTTACAACACCAAATGGTGGCAGGTCTATCTGTCCTTCATGATTAGCTGCACCCAAACCCAAAAAAAAGCCGAGTGTTCTTAGACTAACACCCATGGCTAACTTTGTTGTTTCAATTAGTACTATTCTTAGCACTTTCATCCCTGTTACGGGCGGTCTACATGGCCATCATGATTAGCCGAACAAAATACTACAATCCAACTTTTGCTCAGTCTTCATAGGCCCTTCATTGTCTGTATTTTGATAGTACAGTTCTTATTATTTTTATAGCTGATACAACACCGAATGTTGTCAGCTCTATATGGCCTGCATGATTAGCTGCACCCAATACAAAAATAAATCCAAGCGGTCTTGGATTAACACCCATGGCTAACTCTGTTGTTTCAAGTAGTACTATTCTTAGCACTTTCATCTCATCATCCCTGTTACTTCCAGGACTCTCGGTGGTGGTGGTTATTATTTAACCTCTTAAGGACATATGACGGAATTTTTCCGTCATAAAACAATTGAGCAAACTGAAAGCTGTGTCCTTAAAGGGTTAAATTAATAACTATACTGTCTGACTGTGACAACAATTATGATTGGTGTAAATAGTTGGCTAGACGGCCTGGCACAAAAGGCTGGCAGTGGCAGGCAGGAGGTAAATGAAATTCAATGGCCCTAGGAGACTGAATATTTGCAGTCCAAAAAATTATGATTTTTTTTTTATTTTTATTACTGTTACAAGAATTGTGATTGGTGCCACTAATTGGCTACTTGGGCCTGGCAGACAGGCTGGCAGATATGAGTCGTGGATGGTAGGTAGGGCAGTAATTTAACACAGTATGCTGTGTAAGTGACAAAAACACAGGACTGATAGAAAATTAAGTTACATTACACTAGCAAAATATTTTAAAATTTTAGATTTTAATATTAAAATTATGTTAAGAAGTGCAATGCACATATGACTCTATGAGTGGTCGCACTGGCTGGCTGCTACGTAGGGCAGCAATTATAACAACAGTATGCTGTGTAAGTCAGATAGACACAGGCCTGATAGAAAATACAATTAGATTACACTAGCATAATGATTTAAAGACTTTTTTTTGGAAATTTTAAGAAAAAGGTTAAGCACATACATATGAGTCGTGGCTGATAGCCTTGGAAGGGCAGCTATTAAAAACAGTAGGCTATGTATGTCGGATACACACACGCCTGATAGAAAATACTATTAGATTACACTAGAAAAATGATTGAAATTATTTTTTTGGGGGGGAAATTAAAAAAAGGTTAAACACATATGAGTCGTGGCTCATAGACTAGGGAGGGCAGCAAGTAAACACAGTAGGCTCTCTATGTCAGCAAAACACACAGGCCGGATAGAAAATTAGATTTGATTACACTAGCAAACAAATTTAAACTTTTTTTTTTTTATATTAAAATTAAGGTGAAAGAAAAATAGATATGAGTGCTGGGTGGCTGCCTGGCACAGACCAATTAACCAAAAGACTGAAAAAAAAAGAGGTATATTAATGCTGAGTGAGCCTGACAGACACAGGCATGATAGTAAATGTAATTAGATTACACTAGAAAAATATTTTTTTGTGTTTTTTTTTAAAATTAAAAATAATGTTATAAACGGATATTAACACTGCTGGCTGCTGGCTGGCACAGAGCAATGAACCAGAGTATATGCTGTGTGACACTGGCCTGATAGAAAATGAAAAAAAATTACACTAGAAAAATAATTATATTTTTGGGTTAGTTAAATTTAAACTAATGTTGTTAGGGAGATATCAGTGGTGGCAGTAGTCACAGCATATGCTGTGAGCCTTAAACACACAGCTGAAAGCCAGGCAAATGCTAATAAAAAAACAAACAAACAAAAAAAAAAACGGCACGAAATATAGCCCTAAAAAGGACTTTTTGGGGTGCTGTGCTTGCAGCAGAGATGAGTGGAGTCCTTCTGGACTGTAAATACACTAGCCTAGCTATGTTTTTACTATTAATGTCAGGAGCAAAAACACAACACGTCCTCTCATTAAAAAAGCAAGGTCGTTATGAGTCTAAAATGGCGGATTCCGAGTAGCTGGGAGTGTCTGTGAGGGAGTGTCTGATGTTGATTGGCTCTAATGTGTCAGGCGGCTGTGACATAAAGGGTCAAAGTTTCCACAATGATGACACATAGGGGCGGATCGAACATCGTCATGTGTTCGCCCACAAACGCGAACGCGAACAAGCTATGTTCGCTGTGAACCGTTCGCGGGCGAACAGTTCGGGACATCACTACTGACCAGCAGTCGCATACGCAAAACGGATGATACTCTTCAGCCAAAAAGACAGAAAGGTAGCCGTAGCTTTCTGACCCCTACGTCTCTCTGAAAAAATAACAAACAAAGAAGATGATTTTCAAAAACCCTTAGTCGCTTGGAAGTAGAACTTTAAAGCACGAACCACATCTAAATGGCTCAACAGACGTCCCTTCTGAGAAGAAGGATTAGGACACAAGGAAGGAATGACTATCTCCCAATCAACATTCCTGTTCGAAACAACCTTAGGGAAAGACCCAGGTCTAGAACTTAACACCACCTTATCCGAATGAAAAATAAGGTAAGGGGAATCATATTGTAATGCCGAAAACTCAGATACTCTTCGAGCAGAAGAAATAGCAACCAGAAATAAAAATTTCTACGGAATGCAGAGGTTCAAACGGAACCCCTTGAAGAACTCCAAGAACTAAATTCAAACTCCAAGGAGGAGCAATCGGTCTAAACACAGGTCTGATTCTAGTCAGAGCCTGACAAAAGAATGTTCATCTGGAACATCTGCCAACCACTTTATATAACAAAATAGATAAAGCAGAGACCTGTCCCATTAAGGAACTTGCTGATTACACTTTCCTAGGAATCCTAAACCTACTCCATGAGTAGCCCTTGGATACACACCAATAAGATATTTTATGGAAAATTTTCCTAGTAACCGGCTCACGTGCCGGAATCAAAGTATCTATGACCAAATCAGAAAAACCTCGCTTGAATAAAATGAAGCGTTCAATCTCCAAGCAGTCAGCTGCAGAGAAAATAGATTAGGAAGATGGAAGGGACCCTGAAAATATGTATGTATTGGGTACTTTTAAAGCACGGCTAATCACCCATAAGGGTTTCAAGGCGCTGCCCATTTTATCGAACTCAAAAAGAAGAAAGGCTGAGTGGACCTCATCGGGGATCGAACCTGCAACCCTTAGGTTGCTACAGAACTCAGCCATAGTGCCTTAGCATGTTGAGCTATATGTCCGGTATTGAGAAGGTCCTTCCTCAATGGAAGCTGCCACGGTGGTCGAAATGACATGTCCACCAGATCGGCATACCAAATCCTGCAAGGCCACGCAAGGGCAATGAGGATCACCGATGCTCTCTCCTGTTTTAATCGAGCAATCACCCGGGGAAGAAGAGCAAACGGAGGGAATGCTAGGCTGAAAGACCAAGGAACTGCCAAGGCAGCCATCAGCTTGGGCTGGAATCCCTGGACCCGTATCTCGGAAGTTTGGCATTCTGACGAAACGCCATAAAATCCAACTCCGGCTGACCCCATCTGAGAATCAGGCTTGAAAACATTTACGAATGGAGTTCCCACTCTCCCACATGAAAGGTCTGTCTACTCAAAAAAATCTGCCTCCCAGTTGTCCACCCCTGGGATGTAGATCACCAACGGATGGCAAGAGTGAGCCTCCGCCCACTGATTATATTTGCTACTGCAGTAATTGCAAAGGAATTCCTTGTTCCTCCTTGATGATTGATGTAAGCCTCTGTCGTCATGTCGTCCGAATGGAATCAGAAGAATTTATCTGAAGCCAACTGAGGCCAGAACCGAAGCGCATGGAATATCGCCCTCAACCCTAGGATGTTTATGGGAATAAGAGATTCTGCTTGAGTCCACACTCCCTGAGCCCTCAAGGAGTTCCAGACTGCTCCCCATCCCAACAGGCTGGCATCCGTTGTCACAATCACCCATGAAGGTCTGCGAAAGCATGTCCATGACAACCGCCATAGAAAAGAGTCACTCAACTCCTGATCTAGAATTATTTGAGGAGACAAAATTTGTATAGTCTCCATTCCACCGTCTGAGTATGTTTAGCTGCAGAGGCCTGAATTGAAACCGAGCCAACAGTATGATGATCAATGCCGCCGCCATCATTCCGATTACCTCCAGGCACTGAACCACTGATGGCTGAAGAGAGGACTAAAGCGCTCGACATGCATACAGAATCCTTGACTTTCTGACTTCCTGTCAGAAAAATTCTCATGAATATTAGATAACCCAGAAGGGAACCCCTTTCTTGGGAAGAAAAACACAATGTCAGTATGGGAACTAGTTTGCTAACAAGATGACGCCTGGAGAAAAAAGTTGTCCAGATAAAGCGCCACCGCAATACCCTGCTGTCTTAGAACCGCCAGCTGAAACCCCAGAATCTTTGTGGAAATCCTGATAGCCCTGATCAACCCAAAAAGAAGCGTTGGTCCAGAAAGGCAAACCACAAAGAACTAGTGATGATCTCTGTATATAAGAACATGAAGACATGCATCCTTTAGATCTACCATCCTCATAAATTGACCCACCTGGATTCAAGGAAGGATAGTACAAAAGTTTCCATCCTGAAAGATGGAACTCCGAGAACTAGTTCAGAGTCACAAAGACTAAGATAGGTCTGAATGTTCCCTCTCTTTGGTAACTACCAACAGATTTAAACAAAAATCTTGCTCCAAGCACTCCCATGGAAAGAAGGTCTCCTACACAAAGTAAGAACGCCGCTCTTTTAACTGGTCTGCAGAGAATCTTGAAATCAGAAACCAGTCCACTGTGAATCCTTGAAACTATTTTTCATATATTTTTTTTTGTTTAAAACAGAAGAAATCATCTTCATCAAGCCAGGTAGGTTCCTTCAAGGCCTTCTTGAATGAATCGTTAAAAATTTAGACTTAGATCTAAATCTGTAAAACAAGGCATGAGCATAAGGCTCAGAGAGCAGGAACAGAGAAACCTGAAACCTACGCTCCCTTTAAAAACTTCAAGGAAAGAAAGTGAAATAAAGGAACTGGACAATTGACAGCCTTTATTTGTTGCACTAAAGACGGTAATAAAATACACCGCTGGATACTATTGGACGCCCTGGTGAACTCCCCTTTCCCAATTTTCATCCAGATAACCCTTGAGAATCTATTCACTTAAAAAAAAAAAAAAATAGCAGATCTCTTAGCTAAGTAGGAAACTACACCATTCACCCTAGGTTTTAAGTCTCCTTAGCTAAATTGGTTATGGAAAAAGCTTCTTTAAGTATAGGGAATGCGGACTTCTCCATAGTATATAACTCACAGGACCCAGTAGGATAGATTACACCGAATAGTGAAAATAACTCCTCTAGAAATGGGGGAAAACATGGACTGCATGATATGCAAAGAAAAACTCCAGACGGAGTATAATAGGAAGTGCAGAGCACTGCATGTGTGCCCAAACATGTTGTGAACACTATAGGTTTTGGGACCCTTGACTCTGGGTTTTCTATCCTGTTAGTGTGAAAACAAGGAAAAAAGGGGTGTGTATCAAGCTGTTTGTGAGACAGACTGGCCTACCTCTGGGTTTGCAAAAAATCTCACAAATTTGCAACCGGAAATGTTAGACAAAACAACATAGGGGTTAGAGGTGGCGCCTACGGCTGGCTGTCAATAAAGCTAATTAAAGAAAACAAAACTTATATAAGTTTACAAAATGGTGAATGGTGCAAATAAAAGTAAAAAAATTTTTTATTTGGATTGTGGAAATATTATGTGAAAATATCATACAAGACTACTGACGAAATGAATCAAATAATTAATTTATTGTGAACCAATATATAAAAAACACAGTAATAAATATAAATAATAGTACAAATAAATGAGACCCAATAGGTACTAACTGCGTGATTAAGTGGACTGGATTCAATAATTTGAACAAGTATACTTGTAACCAGTTAAGAATCTGGTAGATAAGAAAAAATGTCTTTTAATCACACAAAATTTCTTTTATCATTAGACACTATAAGGCTCAAAAAATTCAAAACCAAAAAATAAAGATAAAACATCCAAAAGATACAAAAAGAAAAAATATATGAAAAAATGCTTGGGTTTAAAAATTGCTGCAGCAAGAAAAAAAAAAAAAATGGTAAAAACTAACTTTTAAAATTATATCTACAATCAACTTCTTTTAGGCCATTAATTCAAATATTACTAGAAAGACCTATTTCTAAATATGTCCCTGTAGTCTCTATGTTCCCACGTAGATCCTTGAATCTTCACAATAATACCAGATATTATATACCGTATCTTGAAGTGTTAATGAAAAGTCTATATTGTTGCAATGTGGCCACCAACAATCTTGTTAGTATATATCAACTTCAATGTTTTATATTGGAAATAAGGTATATATGAGTATTTCTCTACAACAATGTTGCAAATTCTTGCTAGAGTGTGATTCCTTTCAAAGCGGAGCGACCGATGTTATTTCAAATTGACTCACTCACAGCTTTAAGGTAAATCTCTTTGCATATATTCTTATATGGAGTGTTAGTTCTTCTATGGGGCTTAAATTCTTTTTTTCCTTATGTATGTTCTATTGTCTTCATAGACATAAAAAATGAAAAGAATCTCTTACCCAATCTTGCGATGATTATGTTTGCAACAACGCCGATTTGTGTTTGTAGTGGCTTTTTCCAAAAAGCCGAAACGCGTAGAAGATAACCAGCTCCAGCATTTACTCTGCAAATAACTGGCCAGTTATACTATCTCTTGCTCCCAAGACCGTCCGCCTGGAAATAAAATCCCCTAAATCACCGGACGATAGGAGCTTCTGAAGAAATCAACAAAAGAGATTTTTTTTTACCTCTCAACGGATACAAAGGAAGGTGATCGAGGATTGGATCCTCCGAAATTCAGCCACTTCCGGTCCAGTGGAAAACGCCACTACAAACACAATCACACTCTAGCAAGAATTTGCAACATTGTTGTAGAGAAATACTCATATATACCTTATTTCCAATATAAAACATTGACGTTGATATATACTAACAAGATTGTTGGTGGCCACATTGCAACAAATTGCAACAATATAGACTTTTCATTAACACTTCAAGATACGGTATATAATATCTGGTATTATTGTGAAGATTCAAGGATCTACGTGGGAACATAGAGACTACAGAGACATATTTAGAAATAGGTCTTTCTAGTAATATTTGAATTAATGGCCTAAAAGAAGTTGATTGTAGATATAATTTTAAAAGTTAGTTTTTACCATTTTTTTTTTTTTCTTGCTGCTGCAATTTTTAAACCCAAGCATTTTTTCATATATTTTTTCTTTTTGCATCTTTTGGATGTTTTATCTTTATTTTTTGGTTTTGAATTTTTTGAGCCTTATAGTGTCTAATGATATAAGAATAGAAATTTTGTGTGATTAAAAGACATTTTTCTTATCCACCAGATTCTTAACTGGTTACAAGTATACTTGTTCAAATTATTGAATCCAGTCCACTTAATCACGCAGTTAGTACCTATTGGGTCTCATTTATTTGTACTATTATTTATATTTATTATTGTGTTTTTTTATATATTGGTTCGCAATAAATTATTTGATTCATTTCGTCAGTAGTCTTGTATGATATTTTCACATAATATTTCCACAATCCAAATAAATATGTTTTTACTTTTATTTGCACCATTCACCATTTTGTAAACTTATATAAGTTATGTTTTCTTTAATTAGCTTTATTGACAGCCAGCCGTAGGCGCCACCTCTAACCCTCTTTGGTGTTTTTTCTATCCTGTTAGCCTGTGTGATGTGCCACAGCAAGCTATTAATAAAAGGAGAAAAGTAAAAAAAAATAAAAAAAAAATAAATGTAATGTTTAATAAAAGTTCACACAAAAAAAACGTTACTATACCTTTAAATTTTCCTATATCTATGACAGACAATATCCAATAAGCAGGGTAACCTTGCTGGAAATAGTCATTGTTATGTACATTAAAGCAACCATCTCGTGTCCACAATTCCATATAAAAAGTGCAAGGAACCACAGAGCACCGCATGTGGACCACAAACTTTATTTTAAAAGGAACATTAAACCCCAAAATTTTCTTTCATGATTCAGACAGAGAATACAATTTTAAACATTCCAATTTACTTCTATTATCAAATTTGCTTCTATTTTTAGATATCATTTGTTGAGGAAATAGCAATGCACATGGGACAGCCAATCACACGAGGCATCTATGTGCAGCTACCAATCAGCAGCTACTGAGCCTATCTAGATATGCTTTTCAGGAAAGAATATCAAGAGAATTAAGCAAATTAGATATTAGAAGTAAATTAGAAAATTGTTTAAAATTGTATTCTCTATCTGAATCATGAAAGAAAATTTTTGGGTTTAATGTCCCTTTAAGTGATTCAGATGAATCACCCCCAAATAAACCTTGCAGTCAGAATAAACAGTCATTACAAATATGTATGCATGTAATATGTACTGGTGAAGCGCTGCTGCTCATCCAAAAGGATTTCAAACTAACACCTTAAATTTTCTTAGTTCAGTGTGCTGTCTAAGTGAAAATAAATCCTCAAGTAATTTTTTCAATTTTGATGGAAAACCTATCAAGGAAGGTAATTCCCATTGGTATATCAGAGGATGCGCAGAGCACTGCATGTAGGCCATAACAAAATGTGGGACACTACAGGAGAATTGTGGCATAAATTGACCATAGTCAAGGGGCTCCCAAACAGTACAAAGTCTTATAAGGACTGCCTCTTTTAATAAAAAAAGAACAGCCAAGGACATACTGTCACTTTAAATTTTAAAAACAAAACTCTGTTCAGTTTTTTATCCTTGCAAACACACAATATATATTAGTACACAAATAATACTGACTTGACCTCAGTGAAATCTTGCTGAGGTGTCCTAACGCTCTTCACCCTGAGAAACTTTATGTCCCAAACAAATCCGGAGCGCAGTTGTAGCGCTATCCGGACACTCAGAGGTGACAAGTACTGCGTTATCATGCAAACTGCTCTATCTTCCGATAAAGCGAGTGCAGACTAAAACCCCATTAAACATGGCCACGCCCCTCGTGGGCGTGAGAACACATCACAGCAGATAGAAATGTTAGTTGCGCCTCTTGAGAAAAAAAACGGCACCAAAACATAACCCTGCCCTTTGTGGGCGTATTAATAGTCTCCCGGTCGCCATATTTATCAAACTAACCCCTTCTTAGGTAACCTGGGCAAGTGGAAACCCCATTCACCCTTACCGAATGAAAGGTATCATACCTATGACAAGTATAAAACATGCAGATTAGTCCTCACTGTCAAATAAGCCTATTTTCTTCAGTGAAACGGACACCTTACAAAAGCCCCTAGAAGCCACTCTCCTGAGCCCCAGTGTCTGCCGTTACAACGCTGTCATAGCATCCTTTACATAATAAAGAGATACTAATACCAGAAAAGTGCTAAACTTCCTCTGTCCTGAATCTTCTCTCTTGGTTTCAGACCCAGAATAAAAAAAAAAAAAAAGTCAGCACTTACCTTGAAAGCTGTGCGACAGCATGGTAGTCCAGCAGGTTTTCAGAGGTCATCTCCCTCCCATAGCCCTGTGGAGTTGAAAGTGCTTAGGCTATCTGGAATAGGGCAGCAAATATGGATAGGAGGCGCAGTGAGAATTATGTCCCACCAGTTCCTATTGCTTTAAAGCCACCAAATACTTCTCTTTTTACTGAAGAGACTGATCTGGTCTAGGCTACACCCCAGCCCAAAGTAGCACTCAGATGCACTACTTTAAAAATAATAAACACTTGTTTGAAGAATCTTTACTAACACTTCCCTTTGCCATCTCCTATATGACTAACACAGGCAAAGGGAATGACTGGGTTGGGAGGAGCTATTTATACAGCTTTGCTGTGGTGCTCTTTGCCTCCCCCTGCTGACTAGGAGGCAATATCCCACAAGTAAGGATGAAATCCGTGGACTCATCGTATCTTGAAAAAGGAAAATTTATTCTTACCTGATAAATTTGTTTCTTTTACGATACGATGAGTGCAGATTTCATCCTTACTTGTGGGATATCGCCTCCTGGTCAGCAGGAGGAGGCAAAGAGCACCACAGCAGAGCTGTATATATAGCTCCTCCCACTCGTCATTCGACTGAAGTTAGGAAGAGAAAGGAAAAGCCAAGGTGCAGAGGTGACTGAAGTTTAACAAAACTAAAGACCTGTCTTACAAAAACAGGGTGGGCCGTGGACTCATCGTATCGTAAAAGAAACAAATTTATCAGGTAAGAATAAATTGCCCTTTTCTTTTACAAGATACGATGAGTCCACGGATTTCATCTTTACTTGTGGGATACAATACCAAAGCTATCGTACACGGATGAAAAGGGAGGGACAAGACAGGGAACCTAAACGGAAGACACCACTGCTTGAAGAACTTTCCTCCCAAAAACAGCCTCAGACGAGGCAAAAGTATCAAATTTGGAAAAAGTGTGGAGAGACAACCAGTTTGCAAATCTGATGCAACAGAAGCATCATTTTTAAATGCCCATGAGGAAGCCACAGCCCTAGTGGAATGGGCAGTAATCCGTTAAGGGGGCTGCTGTCCAGCAGTCTCATATGCAAAATGAATGATACTCTTCAGCCAAAGAGAGGTAGCCGTAGCTTTCTGACCCCTACGTTTCCCAGAAAAAAAACAACAAACAAGGAAGATGATTGACGAAAATCCTTAGTCGTCTGCAAGTAAAATTTCAAAGCACGGACCACGTAAAAATTATGCAACAGCCACTCCTTCTTAGAAGGAGGATTAGGACACAAGGAAGGAACAATTCCTGATTAATATTTCTATTTGAAACAACCTTAGAAAAAAAAACGGGTTTAGTTCGTAACACCACCTTATCCGAATGGAAAATAAGGTAAGGAGAATCACATTGTAATGCCGAAAGCTCAGATACTCTTCTAGCAGAAGAAATAGCAACCAAAAACTAAACTTTCCAAGATAATAACTTAAAATCTATGGAATGCATAGGTTCAAACAGAACCCCTTGAAGAACTTAAGAACTAAATTCAAACTCCAAGGAGGAGCAATTGGACTAAATACAGGTCTGATTCTAATCAGGGCCTGACAAAAAGACTGGACATCTGAAACATCAGCCAGACGCTTGTGTAACAAAATAGACAAAACAGAAATCTGTCCTTTTAAAGGACCAATCAATACATTAGATTTGTATAATCAACAAATGCAAGATAACAAGACAATGCAATAGCACTTAGTCTGAACTTCAAATGAGTAGTAGATTTTTTTAAACAAATGTCAGTTATGTATATTTCCACTCCCCTTGTACCATGTGATAGCAATCAGTCAATCACAAATGCATATACGTATAGTCTGTGAATTCTTGCACATGCTCAGTAGGATCTGGTGACTCAAAAATTGTAAATATAAAAGACTGCACATTTTTTTTTAATGGAAGTAAATTGGAAAGTTGTTTAAAATTACAAGCTGTAGAGTTCCGGGGGAGGAGCTAGTGTGTAAGGTCAGGTGAACACCTGCTCTTCATTCCCCTTCAAGTCACTGGCGGCAGTTACCCGTGCCGAAAACCCTAGACCTGGGGCAGCTTGCTTAGCCCGTTTTCAAACGCTACCGGAGCTCCATTAAGTGCAATACCACCGCACTTGTGTTACTTATCACTAACGCTTGAATAAACTGCTTCCCTCTGCTCTTGGCTCACCTGAAGCTGTTAACGCTGACACCCTGACCAGCTACACTCAGAGACCGGAGTAAAAATATCCTGGTGAACAATACCTTTTCTTTCCCCTTCTCCACGGAAGTTTTCGAGAGGGGGGTATAAACAATTCTCTCTGACGAGATCAACCTCAACCTGGGCTTACCTTGGCATCGGCTATCTCTGATACACCTTGCTGCACGCACGTAGCGTAGTGGCACATTCCTGCTTCACTCGTATTGCAGAGACTTCGGAGGTGTTGGCGGATGGAAGAGGCGAACGGACATACCTGGTGACAGCTTCTACCTGGTTAGAAGATACTTATCTAGGACATTTATTGGACATCCCGGATTTCCCTCTGTGGCGGACTTCCCTTCACCTGCCTGTCGAGCCGGGCTGCGCTCCTCCCCCCCCCACCGATGTTGCGAGAGGGGGAGGCATCAGGATTGCTATTCACACGCAGAGGCTTAGACGCGCTGTACACCTGGCCCGCTTCTCTTCGCCCGCTCCGTGAGGCGCATCATTTGTTGAAGGACTCGGATTACTCTTCCTGAAGCCCGTCATCTGAGTGTCTAACTTTGCTCCTGGTCCCCCCCTCCCACCGATGCTGCGAGAGGGGGGCACTTATAAGCTGTCTTCGTGGGAACCAAGGTAAGCCCAGCCAAGCTCCCATAGTGGTGCGAGAACAGATACCATCCTTTTTCTCATTATGGGCAAAATACCTGTGCAATTAGCCTCGTCTTATGAGTAGAAATAAGCCCATATTGTTATACAATCACTCCCTTTCACTCATCGCTAGAAGCGGACTGAAAATTGGACTTGCTTACAAGGCAATCAAATAGCCGTTAACATTTGCAACCAAGTAGACTTTTTTGATACCATTGAGGCTAATTGTCCTCTCTATTGGCATTCTTTTTATGGGACTTTAAAACACTCTAGTTGAAGATCTTCACCCATCACACACCACCCACAACAGGTGGCTCTACCCAGAACTCCTCTGATAGCTTGAGTGTGAGCAGGGGAAAATCTTGCAGGGTAGTTTAAATTGCTTGGTTAGGCTAATGAACTCCCTGAAACACTGAATAGTCATATATAACAATTGCAAAGGTTACCCTTAGAACTGTTCTATATCAAGTAACAAATTGTTGTGCAAAATAACATCTGCTTATTTAACTTACTGTTACGATCTTGCAAAAGTTAGAAGAAGGGAAGGGGAAATAAAGATCAGGGACAAGAAAGGGGGATATTAGTAGACTCAGTAGGCTGAAATTGTTTTAATTACTAAATGCTAAGGTTACTCTATTGCTCCTGAAAGAGAAAAAATATGTTATTTTTGAAAAGTTGACACATGATTTACAAATGTTTGCAAAAGGTTGTGTTTAATGCATGATATATCTGGGTAATCTCTTTATCTCAAAATTCTATATACTGTGCTCTTCTTCTTTAAATTTTTTTCTTTTGTTGTCTCCACAACTTTAATCGAATCATAAAACTTAATAGAGTTCTGCTCTTTATCTGTTTTTTTTTTTTTTTTTTTTAAATTTTCTACGTCTTGTAAAACTCTTTCTCCAATCCCTAGCCGTCTGCCACAGTTGGTATATACACAATTCACTTTGGTGTGTCTTTTTTTTTTTTTCTTTTTTTTCTCTCTCCTCTCTCACTTCACTTTGTGGGGTTTTTTTCTTTTGTCCTATATATAATAAAATATATCTTACACCTAAAATTGTATTTCACACCTTCCCAAACACTATCCCTTCACTCCTATATCTTATCTTAAGCACTGATCACTCTTCATGTGATAATTAGTCACATGGACAAATTTCTATCTACACAAGCTAAAAACTCACCTGCAACTATGGCGGCCCGTCAAAGGGAAAAGAGAAATAAAAACATTATTGAAACTGTAGCAGACTTACATAATGCTAGTGCTAGCCCACTACATACAGTTGAAACATTAGACATTCAAGCTTTAGTGTCCAACATATCTGATGCACTAACTCCAAAATTTGACTCCCTCAAATTAGAAATTAAACAGGACATCACGTCATTATCAAATGAATTTAAACAGTTCTCCGCTAGACTTTCAGAGGTGGAACAGAGAACCTCGGATTTGGAGGATTTAACATTGACTCAGAACTCTAAATTGGAGGTCCTAAATACCACCCTATTAAAAGTTCAGAGCAAATTAGAGAACCTAGAAAACCGCGCCCGGAGAAACAATTTTAGAGTTATAGGATTCCCAGAAGACAAACAATATGAGGATTTGTACAAATTGTTAACAGTTACTATTCCTCAATTGTTAAAAATTCCACACTCCCAATCACAATTTATATTAGAGAGAGCGCATCGAATAGGCCCACATATCACTGATAAAGAACGCATAAGAACTAAACCTAGACCTATAATAGCGAAAGCTTTAAACTTCCAGGACAAAATTACACTCTTACACTACTATCGTAAACATCAGCCTATATACTTAGGAGAAGCAAAAATCATGATTTTCCAAGATTTCTCTGCAGAAACTGCTGCTAAAAGAAGAGAATTAGCCCCAATATGCACAAGACTAATCAACCATAATATTAAGGCTACAATAACCTACCCAGCTAGACTTAAGATCTCAGCAAACGATCAAACCTATTTTTTTGACTCAGCCAAAAATGCTGAGAAATTCTGTACTGAGACATTTTCATTAGAAAACTTAGGACCATGACTGCACAAGTTAGGATGCTCTGAATAATTATCAGATATCAATTTAAGATGCATAATTCAGGGTTTGTCAAGCTTAGTGATAATACCTGGGATGGGAACTTAAAAAGTTCCAGGAATAAGTTTTTTTTCCCCATATATATATTTTTTTTTTTCTTTTTTTTTCTCTGTTTTGTTCTGTTTTTTTCTGTTTGGTTTTGTTTTGCCTTCTCTGGTCTTACTAAATAAAAATAATAATGTTATCTGCTTTTAAAGTGACCTCTTGGAACATAGGGGGCATCACATCACCCATTAAACGTAAATCAATCATCTCACAGTTAAGAAAAATAAACTCCGACATTGCTTTTTTGCAGGAGACCCATTTAAAAATGGAAGAAGTTCTTAAACTCAAGACCTCCTGGGTCAATGAAGTGCTGGCCTCCCCGAGTATCCAAAGGAAAGGAGGAGTAGCAATCCTACTGGGGAAAAGGCTTAAATATCAAATTCTTCACATATTTGCGGACTCGGAGGGGAAATTCTTATTGGCTAAAATTAAAATATCTAATACAATATATACACTTTGCAATATTTACACTCCTAATATCTTTAGCTTTTCTTTCTGGGACACTCTCCAAGCTAAGATAATTACATATAGAGAAGGCTACCTAATTCTTGGAGGGGACCTAAATATGGCACCCCAAAGTCCCCTAGATAGATTAAGGCACAAAAGCGCCTCTCATAGAACAAAAAGAGATAATCTAGAAACAAAAATGTACTTTAGACTATACCAGATTCTCGGAGTTAGAGACATCTGGAGAATCCAGAACCCGGACTCTAGGGAATTTTCTTGCATCTCTAAGGCACACAAGTCTTTATCAAGAATAGATGTAATTCTTCTAGATGAAAGGCTCTGTGCGTCAAGACTGTCCACTGGAATTCTCCCTATTTGCATCTCAGATCATGCCCCAATTTTTCTAGAGCTTAATACCAACAATGTTATCCCAAGATACTCCAGGTTCTATTTTCCAACATACCTAGCATCCGATCTTAAATTTAAAAATTATCTTAGCCTATACCATTAATAGGACAAAGAAATTTAAACATAGGGAAAAAGAAATCTTAAAATCTATCTCCAATTCATACAACTTATATCTCTTAGATAAATCTTCAAGAAGTTGGCTAAAATATATTCAAGCATTAAAGACAAGGGATGCCTTTCTGTTATATAAGACGACTCAGAGGGATTTGAAGTTTCAAGCAAAATTATATAGATATGGAAGTAAATCTGGGAAAATCTTGGCAAGATTAGTAAAATCTAATAAATCTCCCTCATTAATAGATTCTTTACAGTCAGAAGGGAAAACTATAACGTCCTCAGAAGAGATCATCCAGGTCTTTTCAAAATATTATCAGGATTTATATTCCTTGAAACATTCAAATGTTTCTGAGCAAAGATCATTCTGAGAAAAGATTGACTTCTGCACGTTATCTCCTGATCTGATTGAACCTCTTAATAGTCCCATATCTGAAATAGAGATCTCTAAAGCAATCCAAGATCTGGCTCTAAATAAAGCTTCAGGCCCTGATGGCCTTCCTAACGGATTCTACAAGATTTTATCAATAGTAATTTCACCTTATCTTTCTTCGGTCTATAATGATATATATATAAAGGGCATCACCCCACCAGTTACTTTTGCAGCATCATACACCACACTAATTCTTAAACCAAGAAAAGAGCCGGATAAAAAGGAATCTTATAGGCCCATTGCATTGCTCAATGTGGACTACAAAATAATGGCCTC
This sequence comes from Bombina bombina, assembly GCF_027579735.1. NCBI lineage: Eukaryota > Metazoa > Chordata > Amphibia > Anura > Bombinatoridae > Bombina > Bombina bombina. The sequence goes on from NC_069505.1 coordinate 211,315,664, forward strand.
AATTTTAGCCTCAAGGCTCCAGTTACTTCTTCCTAAGATTATCCATAAGGATCAAGCGGGATTTTTACTTAACCGAAATTCTTCAGCAAAGATAAGGGAACTCTTTTTAACCATAGATTACTTTTCCAGAGAGGGGAGGGGGGTAGATGGGACACCCTGGATGCTGCAATTATTTCAATTGATGCTGAAAAAGCCTTTGACTCAGTTTATTTTGATCATCTTTCTCATTCTCTTCAGCAATTTGGCTTAACTGGTAATTTTCTTAGTTATGTCAACAATCTTCATAAATCTGCTTCTACTAGGATGATAGTTAATGACACACTCTCTTCTAATATCTATCTCAAGAGAGGAACTCGTCAGGGGTGTCCCCTTTCCCCCCTTCTCTTCGACATTTCTATCGAACCTTTGGCCATATATGTTAGACAATGTCTTGACGGTATCAAGATTGGTAAGAAAGAGATGAAAATCGCACTCTACGCTGATGACATCCTAATTTACATCTCCGATACCCGTGTTAACATCCCGAAATTAATATCAATTATTAAACAATTTGGTTCCTTCTCAGGCTACAAAGTAAACACATTGAAATCTGAGCTTATATGGATCAAGCAACCAAAGGACCCCCCCACGGATATCCCATTTAAAATAGTGACTGATTTCTTCACTTATCTTGGTATTATAATATCCTCCAACCCTAAAGAGTGGTACAAACTTAATATACCTCCAGTCCTGAATAAAATTAAGGAGGACTTAAAAAAGTGGCAAAGTATTCCCCTTTCCCTTTCGGGTCGAATTGCTCTTTATAAAATGGTATGTCTTCCGAAATTATTATACGTGTTGCAAAACACCCCAGTGATTCTTAAGGGAAAAGACATTCTCCATCATAATATGGTGCTGAGGAAAATTATTTGGCAAAACAAGAAACCTAGAATTTCCCTCCTTAAACTCTCTCTTCCTAAAAAATATGCAGGGTTGGCCTTGCCAGACATTAAACTATACAACTATGCTTTCCTGGCTCGCTTAATTATGGACTGGATATTTGAGAAGGACTATGTCACGAACAATGAGCTTGAAAAAAGCATAGTAAATCCCTTTGCACCTTCAGCAATTATCCACTGCACTGTCACCTCTCTCCCCAGTGAGCTAAAAAAATTGAAGACCATGTTTATTCCATTGCAGGCCTGGTGGAAAATCTGTAAACTCCTCAAAATAAAGCATAAAGTATCCAAGTTTATCCCTTTAACCGGTAACCCTCTCTTTCAAGCAGGAATTCAATCATCCTTATTCCAAAAATGGAAAGCCCTGGGGTTAAACAACATCTCTCAATTACTAGACTTGGAGAGAAAATGTATAAAGACCTTTGGCTCATTAAGAGAGGAGTTTGGTCTTTCCCATAAAGAATTTTTTGCTTACCTACAAGCAAGGCATTTTGCTATGGGCCTCGTTGATGAATTCGGTTGGAGTTGGACAATGGGACCCATAGAGAAATGGCTAACATTAGCTAAAAATGGCCTTACCTCAATTTCCCCCATTTATCTAGATTTAAGCTCCTTAAAAGGAGATCTTAATCTGGAAAACATTTCTACCAAATGGGGAGCAATTTTGCAACAAAATTTGGACGACTAAAATAATTGAATTTTCAATCGACAAGGTCTCACGAACTACTCTTTCTTCTTCCTGGAGAGAGTCTCATATAAAACTCCTATCTAGGACCTTTTTCACTCCTGAGAAGGGCTCTAGATGTAGAAGTCTGGACTTTAATTCTTGCCCCAGATGTTCGTTTCCTGCGGCTAATCTCATACATATGATCTGGGAATGCCCAATTATCCATCAATTTTGGATGAAATTACAATTTTGGCTTGGGACAATGGGGATCTCCCCTCTGACTCTGTTACCACTTGATATTGTATTTCTTCGAAAAGAACCGGAAGGTCAATCTGCAAATACTAAAATCATTAATTTAGTCATATTAGCGGCACGAAACTTGATCCTTAAAAAATGGAAATGTAGGGCATCCCCCAGTATCCAAGAGGTCAAAAGCTATCTCAAAAAACAATGTATTCTGGAACAGATTGACACTAATCTAAATGACGTTATTAAATTCTTTGGAAAATGGTCAATCTTTATCCGGAACTTATCACCATCTGAAACGGAATATATAATATACCCATTTAGAAATACAGAACTGCTACTACTTGGCTTATGGCAATAATTTATTGCAGACACCTGGAGCTCTTTAATCCCTCCCTAAATTTTTTTTTTTTGTTGTTTGTTTGTTGTTGCTTTGTTTATTCCCCCGGTTGTTTTTCCTTCTCCCATTATCAGGGGGAGAATTCAGTGATTCAATGAAAGAAGATGGGGGGACATGGGGGGAAAAAGGGGGAAATGGAAAAATCCAACAATAGGTGTATATAGAAAAACAATGATTGTTATAATAAAGTACCATATGATCTTTGCTACTCTGAATACTTATATGAATTTGTACTATGTAAAATTGTATTGAGACACCTTTGTTGGACACAAATAAAAAATTTAAAAAAAAAATTACAAGCTGTATCTGAATCATGAAAATTTAATTTAACCTGAGTGTCCCTTTAAGGAACTCGCTGACAACCCTTTCTCCAATCCTTCTTGGAGAAAAGACAAAACCCTTGGAATACTAACCCTACTCCATGAGTAGCCCCTGGATTCACACCAATAAAGATATTTACGCCATATCTTATGGTAAATTTTCCTAGTCACAGGCTTACGAGCCTGAATCAAAGTATCTATGACCGAATCAGAAAACCCTCACTTAAATAAAATTAAGCACTTACTCTCCAAAGCAGTAAGCTGCAGAGAAACTAGATTTGGCTGATGGAAGGGTCCCTGCATGAGGTCTTTCCTCAATGGAAGCTTCCACGGTGGCAGGGATGACATGTCCACCAGATCGGCATACCAAGTCCTACAAGGCCACGCAGGAGCGATGAGGATCGCCAATGCCCTCTCCTGTTTGACTCAAGCAATAACCCGGGGCAGGAGAGCAAACGGCAGGAACACATAAGCTAGGCTGAAAGACCAAGGCACTGCCAATGCATCTATCAGCTCGGCCTGGGGATCCCTGGACCTCGGAAGCTTGGCATTCTGACAAGATGCCATGGGATCCAAATCCGGCCTGCCCCATCTGAGAATCAAGCTGGAAAATACCTCCGGATGGAGTTCCCACTCTCCCGGATGAAATGTCTGTCTGCTCAGAAAATCTGCTTCCCAGCTGTGCACCCCTGGGATGTGGATCACAGACAGATGGCAGGAGTGAGACTCCGCCCACTGTATTATCTTGGCTACTCCGGTCATCGCTAAGGAACTTCTTGTTCCTCTCTGATGATTGATGTAAGCTACCGTCGTTATGTTGTCCAACTGGAATCTGATGAATTGGGCCGAAGCCAACTGAGGCCAAGCCTGAAGCGCATTGAATACTGCTCTCAACTCTAGGATATTGATGGGAAGGAGAGACTCCGCCTGAGTCCACACACCCTGAGGCCTTAGGGAGTTCCAGACTGCTCCCCATCCTAACAGGCTGGCATCCGTTGTCACTATCACCCATGAGGGTCTGCGGAAGCATGTCCCCTGGGATAGATGATCCAGCGACAACCACCATAGAAGAGAGTCCCTTGTCTCCTGATCTAGATTTATTTGAGGAGACAAATTTGTATAATCTCCATTCCACTATCTGAGCATGCTCAGTTGCAGAGTTCTGAGATGAAACCGAGCAAACTGAATGATGTCCATTGCCTCCACCATCAATCCAATTACCTCCATGCACTGAGCCACTGACGGCCGAGGATTAGTTCAAAGTGCTCAGCATGTGTTTAGAATCTTTAATTTTCTGACCTCCGTCAAAAAGATTTTCATGGATAGAGTCGATTAGAGTTCCCAAGAAAGGAACCCTTGTCTGTGGAACTAGAGAACTCTTTTCCAGATTGACCTTCCACCCATGAGTCCTCAGGAAGAATAGAACAATGTCGGTATGAGACTTTGCTAGCTGATAAGACGACGCCTGGATCAGAATATCGTCCAGATAAGGCGCCACTGCAATGCCCCGCGGTCTTAGAACCGCCAGCAGAGACCCCAGAACCTTTGTGAAAATTGTGGGTGCTGTGGCCAGACCGAAAGGAAGAGCCACAAACTGAAAATGTTTGTCCAGAAAGGCAAACCTCAGGAACCTGTGATGATCTCTGTGGATAGGAACATGAAGATATGCATCCTTTAAATCCACGGTAGTCATAAATTGACCCTCCTGGATCAATGGAAGAATGGTATGAATAGTTTCCATCTTGAAGTATGGAACTCTGAGAAACTTGTTTAGACTCTTGAGGTCTAAAATAGGTCGGAACGTTCCCTCTTTTTCGGGAACAACAAAGAGATTTGAATAAAACCCCTGTCCCTGTATTGGAACGGGACATATTACTCCCATGGAGGAGAGATCTCTTACACAGCGTAAGAACGCCTCTCTATTTAGCTGGTCTACAGACAATCGTGAAAGAAGAAACCTTCCTCTGGGAAAATAATTTTTGAACTCCAACTGATACCCCTGAGACACAATTTCTAGTGTCCAGGGATCCTGAACGTCTCTTATCCAAGCCTGGACAAAGAAAGTCTGCCCCCTACTAGATCCAGTCCCGGATCGGGGGCCGACCCTTTATGCCGACTTGGTAGTGGCAGCCGGCTTCTTGGATTGTTTACCCTTGTTCCAAGACAGGTTGGGTCTCCAAGTGGACTTAGTTTGAGAATAATCCCCTTCCTGTTTAGCGGAAGAGGGAACCCCCTTGAAATTTCGAAAGGAACGAAAATCACTCTGTCACCGTCTCTGTTTGGACCTTTTATCCTGAGGGAGATGACCCTTGCCTCTCGTAATGTCTGAAATAATTTCCTTCAAGTCAGGCACGAACAGGGTCTTCCCCTTGTAAGGAATAGCCAAAAGCTTAGACTTGGATGACACATCCAAAGACCAAGACTTTAACCATAAAGCACAACGTGCTAAGATGACAAAGCCCGAAGTCTTAGCCGCCAATTTAGTAATCTGCAGAGAAGCATCTGTAATAAACAAATTAGCTAACATAAGAGCTTTAATCTGATCCTGTATCTCTTCAAAGGGAGTCTCTGTCTTAAGAGACTCTTCTAGAGCATCAAACTAGAAAGCAGCCACACTGGTCACTAACAATGCAGGCCGCCGGTTGCAAAAGGAATCCCTGGTGAACATAAACCTTCTTAAGGAGACCCTCCAACTTCTTATCCATAGGGTCTTTAAAGGCACAACTATCTTCGATAGGAAGAGTAGTCCATTTGGCAAGGGTAGAAATGGCTCCCTCTACTTTAGGGACCGTCTGCCAAGATTCCCTAATAGCGTTGGCTATAGGGTACATCTTTTTAAACACAGGCGAAAGAGAAAAGGGAATACCTGGTCTTTCCCATTCCTTTGCAATAATCTCTTTAGTCATTTTAGGAACTGGAAAGACATCTGAGTAAGAAGGAACTTCCAAATATCTGTCTAACTTACACAATTTCTCTGGCAGGACTATTATTGAGTCACAGTCATCCAAAGTAACCAACACCTCCCTCAGTAATAGAGGTGTACCAGCTTAAACTGGAAGGAAACCACATCAGGATCAGTCAAGGGCAAAGCACTCCCTGATTCAGAGAGTTCACCCTCAGAGAGCACCGCTGTATTCTCCAACTCAGAACCCCGGGAGGATACATCCGCAATCGCCACCATGGTATCAGGGGCAGAATTGCCTGCATAGGCGTCCCTTCATGTACGCTTGCCGTGCAATATAGGAAGACTGAATAACGCATCAGAAAGTGTAGAGGACATCACTGCAGCAATGTCTTTTAATGTAAATGCTGCAGACACTGGGGACATACATGACCCTGCTTGCGCGGGCATTAAGGGTTGTGACACTTGGGGAGAAAGCTGCGGCATACCTTGCATCTCATCTATAGACTCCTGAGAAGCATCTGTCTTAGACAAAGGTTTATCAAAAAGAAATTGTCCCTATAATGTAAGGCCCTCTCACAACATGAGGAACAAAAAGGAACTGGAGGTTCCACAGTGGCATCCAAGCACATACAGCAAGTTACAGCCTGGATGTCATCTGAATCCATGCTAACAGAAGGCAGGAAAAATAGACAAATGCAGAATTAATGTATAAAAAAAATGAATAATGTAGTTAAAGAGTTGTCAGTAGAAAGAGAACCTGACAAGACACGGTCTCTATAAGAAATAAAACGACAATTTTTCTGCTGCACTGGAATATAGTTATAACTGAACTGCAGAAAGCTGTTTTGTTACCAACAGCTCTGCTGAGGCGCCTACCTGCCCCCACGTTTCCGACCACTTCTAGGAACAATCCAGAGCTGAGCCTAAAACCGCTTGCTTTAACTTCAAACCATGCGGTCGAGGCGTCACTAGCAATGCTTCATTAACAGCCGGTGACTTCCGGAAGAAGAGTACTGCACGGCAAACTAGTAAAGCGCGCCAATCACAACTCCGCCCATCGTGGGCGTCGTCACACACCAACAACAAACCGTCGGTAAGAAAAGTGAAAACACAAGCTGCAAAACCGGAGTCAATTAACCAGACTCCGGCACATATTCCCAGCGTCAGCCCAAAACACTGCATCTAACAGCTGCTTGTCAATAAAGTGTATAGTTAAATGCTAAGTGTCTCAAGTGCACTAATAACGTCCAGCACCCTCTGAACACATATATAGCCATGTGGTTACCATAGACCCCATGAGAACCCAGACTCTGTAAATAGGGAAGCCATTACTAGGAGCCCATATTTCCCAAGAGATGAAAGGTGTACAGCCAATTCTGAGATATGCCCAAAAGCCCCAGAAATGAAAGACTGCACTTACCTCAATGCTGAGTGACAGCATGACGAGTCTCACAGTATCAAGAGGTCTTCTTCGTCCTGCAGCTCTGTGAACACAGAAGGGCCTTAGTTAATATCTGCTAAGACCATCAACAGCAGGGCAGCACTAGTATGGGAGGCACAGTGAGAGTAATCACACCAGTTCCCATTGCTTTAAAGCCACCTGTAGCTCTACTCTAGATGCTGACAAGGAATACGGCTACACCCTATAGTAAAATAGCACTCACTGGTAACATTTTAAAAATAATAAACTC